>NW_027048193.1:0-10551 GCF_025399875.1 Dalotia coriaria | reverse complement strand
GCAAAAAAAACGACGAAATTTTAATTTTTCTTTTTTTTATTTTTATTGGTCTATTTGAAGATTTCAAGATCAAAAAAGTTTTGAAAATGCTTTTTTGCAAAAGCACTTTTTGGGTTTAATCTGCTTTTTCCGTAAAACAGCAAAAAAACGAAAAAATTTTTTATTATTCGTTTTTTTTAAATTTGTTTCTTTTTGGGAACGACTTCAACGTTTTAAAAAATGCTTGAAAATGTTTTATTTTAGCAAAACAGCACTTTTTGGGTTTTATTCCTTTTTAACGCGAAAACAGCAAAAAAAAACGACGAAATTTTTATTTTTCGTTTTTTTTAATATTGGTCTATTTGAACGATTTCAACGATTTAAAATGCTTGAAAAGCTTTTTTTAGCAAAACAGCACGTTTTGAGCTTTATTTGCTTTTTAACGCGAAAAACGATAAAACGACGAAATTTTTATTATTCGTTTTTTTTTTTTTTGCGTCTATTTGAACGATTTCAACGATCAAAAAATGCGAAAATGCTTTTTTTGCAAAACAACGTTTTGATTTTTTAATCGCGTTTTAACATAAAACAGCAAAAAAAACAAAAAATTTTTTTTTTTTTTATTTAAAGCTTTTTTTTGAACGATTTAAACGATCAAAATGCTTGAAAATGTTTATTTTGCAAAACAGCACGTTTTGAGTTTTAAATCTGCGTTTTAACGCGTAAAACAGCAAAAAAAAAGACGAAATTTTTATTATTCGTTCTTTATTAATATTGCGTCTATTTGAACGATTTCAACGATCTAAAATGCTTAAAAATGCTTATTTTTGCAAAACAGCATTTTTTGAGTTTTAACTGCGTTTTAACGCGTAAAACAGCAAAAAAACGACGAAATTTTTACTATTCGTTTTTATTTTTATTGCGTCTATTTGAACGATTTCAACGATCTAAAATGCTTGAAATTGCTGATTTTAGAAAAAACAGCACGTTTTGAGTTTTTAACTGCGTTTTAACGCGTAAAACAGCATAAAAACGACGAAATTTTGTATTATTCGTTTTTTTTAAATATTGCTTCTATTTGAACGATTTCAACGATCAAAAATGCTTAAAAAATGCTTATTTTAGCAAAAAAAGACGTTTTGAGTTTAACTGCGTTTTAAGGGTAAAAAGCAAAAAGAAAATTTTTTTTATTATTCGTTTTTATTAATATTGCTTCTATTTGAACGATTTAAACGATCAAAATGTTTGAAAATGCTTATTTTAGAAAAACAGCACGTTTTGAGCTTTATTCGCGTTTAACGCGAAAAACAGCAAAAAACGACAAAATTTTTTTATTATTCGTTTTTATTTTATTGCGTCTATTTGAACGATTTCAACGATCTGTTTGAAAATGCTTATTTTAGCAAACAGCACTTTTTGGGCTTTAATCGCTTTTTGCGTAAAACAGCAAAAAAACGAGAATTTTTATTCGTTTTATTAATATTTTTTATTTAACACTTTAAATTTTAAAATGCTTGAAAATGCTTATTTTGAAAACAGCACGATTTGAGTTTTAATCTGCGTTTTAACGGGGAAAAACAGCATAAAAACGACGAAATTTTTATTATTCGTTTTTTTTAATACTGCGTCTATTTGAAGATTTAACGATTAAAAATGCTTGAAAATGCTTATTTTAGCAAAAACACGTTTTGAGTTTAATCTGCTTTTTAAGCAAAAACAGCATAAAAACGACGAATTTTTATTATCTTTTTTTATTAATATTTTTTTTCTATTTGAACGATTTCAACGATCTAAAATGCTTAAAAAATGTTTATTTTAGAAAAAAGGTTTTGAGCTTTTAATCTGCTTTTTAACGCGTAAAACAGCATAAAAAGACAAAATTTTTTTATTATTCGTTTTTATTAATATTGCGCTATTTGAACGATTTAACGATCTAAAATGTTTGAAAATGCTTATTTTAGAAAAACAGCACGTTTTGAGCTTTAATCTGCTTTTTAACGCGTAAACAGCATAAAACGACGAAATTTTTTTATTCGTTTTTATTAATATTGCGCTTTTGAACTACTTAACGATCTAAAATGCTTGAAAATGTTATTTTAGCAAAACAGCACGTTTGGTTTTAACTGCGTTTTAACGCGTAAACAGAAAAAAACGACGAATTTTTTTATTTTTCGTTTTATTAATAGTTTATTTGAACGATTTCAACGATCAAAAAAATGCTTGAAAATGCTTATTTAGCAAAAAAATTTTTTGGGTTTTAACGCGAAACTGATAAAAACACGAATTTTTTTTTTTCGTTTTTATTAATATTGCGTCTATTTGAACGATTTCAACGATTTAAAAATGCTTGAAAATGCTTATTTTAGCAAAACAGCACGTTTTTGAGCTTTATTCTGCGTTTTAACGCGTAAAACAGCATAAAAAACGACGAAATTTTTATTATTCGTTTTTATTTTTATTGCGTCTATTTGAACGATTTCAACGATCTAAAATGCTTGAAATTGCTGATTTTAGCAAAACAGCACGTTTTGAGTTTTAATCTGCGTTTTAACGCGAAAAACAGCATAAAACGACGAAATTTGTATTATTCGTTTTTATTAATATTGCTTCTATTTGAACGATTTCAACGATCTAAAATGCTTGAAAATGCTTATTTTAGAAAACAGATGTTTTAGTTTTAATCTGCGTTTTAACGCGTAAACAGCATAAAACGACGAATTTTTATTATTCGTTTTTATTAATATTGCTTTATTTGAACGATTTCAACGATCTAAAATGCTTGAAAATGCTTATTTTAGCAAAACAGCACGTTTTAGTTTATTTGCGTTTTAACGCGTAAAATCAGCATTAAAACGACGTAAATTTTATTATTCGTTTTAATTTTATTTTGGCCATAACGATTTCAACGATTAAAAGTTTGAAATGCTTAATTTTAGCAAAACAGCACGTTTTTGAGCTTTTAATCTGCGTTTTAACGACGTAAAACAGCATAAAACGACGAATTTTTATTATTGTTTTTATTACTTTGTTTTATTTGAACGACTTCAACGATTTAAAATGCTTGAAAATGCTTATTTTATCAAAACAGCATGATTTGAGCTTTTATCTGCGTTTTAACGCGTAAAACAGCATAAAACGACGAATTTTTATTATACGTTTTTTTAATTGCGTCTATTTACGTTAAACGATCTAAAACTAAATGCTTATTTTGATACAGTATTTTGAGTTTATTCTGCGTTTAACGTTAAAACAGCATAAAACGTATAGAAATTTTCTATTTGTTTTTATTTTTTTGCGTCTATTTAACGATTTAGCGATTAAAATGCTTTGAAAATGCTTTATTTTAGCAAAAAGCACGTTTTGAGTTTAAACTGCTTTAAAAGTATAGCAAAAAACGTTTTGAGATTTTTATTATTCGTTTTTATTAATGCGTCTATTTGGAAACGATTTCAACGTATCTAAAATGCTTGAAAATGCTTATTTTAGCAAAACAGCACGTTTTGAGTTTATTCTGCGTTTTAACGCGTAAAACAGCATAAAAACGACGAATTTTTATTATTCTTTTTTATTAATATTGTTCTATTTGAACGATTTAACATCAAAAATGCTTGAAAATGCTTTATTTTAGAAAAACAGCAGTTTTGAGTTTTAATCTGCGTTTTAACGCGTAAAACTGCATAAAAACGACAAATTTTTTTATTATTCGTTTTTTAATATTGCGTCTATTTGAACATTTAACGATCAAAAAATATTAAAATGCTTTTTTTGCAAAACAGCACTTTTTGTTTTTTTAATCGCGTTTTAACGCGAAAACAGCAAAAAAAACGACGAAATTTTTATTATTTGTTTTAAATATTGCGTCTATTTGAACGTTTCAACGATCTAAAATTTTTTGTGTTATTTTAGCCGAGTTTTGAGTTTTAATCTGCGTTTTAACGCGTAAACAGCATAAAAACGACGAATTTTTTTATTCGTTTTTATTAATATTGTTACTATTTGAACGATTTCAACGATCTAAAATGCTTGAAAATGCTTATTTTAGCAAAACAGCACTTTTTGGGTTTTAATCTGCGTTTTAACGCTAAAACATCAAAAACAAAATTTTTTTTCGTTTTTTATTAATATTGCTTCTATTTAAATTTCAACGATCTAAAATGCTTGAAAATGTTTTTTTAGCAAAACAGCACTTTTTGGGTTTTAATCTGCGTTTTAACGCGAAAACAGCATAAAAACGACGATTTTTATTATTCGTTTTTATTAATATTGCTTGTATTTGAACGATTTCGATCAAAAAATGTTGAAAAGAAGAAAAAAGACGTTTTACTTTAACGCGTTTTAACGCAAAAGCATAAAAACGACGAAATTTTTTTTTTTCTTTTTTATTAATATTGCGCATTTAACGATTTCAACGATCTAAAATGCTTGAAAATGCTTATTTTAGAAAAAACAGAGTTTTGAGTTTTAATCTGCGTTTTAACGCGAAAACAGCAAAAAAAACGACGAATTTTTATTTTTCTTTTTTATTAATATTGTTTCTATTTGAACGATTTCAACGATCTGAAATGTTTTAAAAATCCCTTTTTATTTTAGAAAAAACAGCACGTTTTGAGTTTTTAATCTGCGTCTTAACGCGTAAAACTGCTTTGGGCCCAATTTTTTTATTATTCTTTTTTTATTAATATTGCGTTTTTTTTGAACGTTTTCCCAAGGGATCTAAAATATTTTTAAAAAATGCTTTTTTTTAGCAAAACAGAATTTTTTTGAGTTTTAATCAGCGTTTTAACGCGAAAAAACAGCAAAAAAAAGGGACGAAATTTTTTATTATTTTTTTTTTTTAAATTATTGGGGGTCTATTTGAACGATTTAAAACGATCTAAAATGCTTGAAAATGTTTTTTTTTCGCACGTTTTGAGCTTTATTCTGCGTTTTAACGTAAAACAGCATAAAAACGACGAAATTTTTATTATTCGTTTTTATTTTTATTGCGTCTATTTTGAACGTGATTTCAACGATATAAAATGCTTGAAAAATGCTTATTTTAGCAAAACAGCACGTTTTGAGCTTTAATCTGCGTTTTGCGTAAAACAGCATAAAAAAACGACGAAATTTTATTATTCGTTTTATTAATATTGCGTCCATTTTGAACGATTTCAACGATCTAAAAATGCTTGAAAAATGCTTATTTTAGCAAAACAAAAGCACGTTTTGAGCTTTAATCTGCGTTTTAACGCGTAAAAAACAGCATAAAAAACGACGAATTTTTATTATTCGTTTTATTAATATTGCTTCTCTATTTGAACGATTTCAACCATCTAAAAATGCTTGAAAATAAAAGTATTTTAGCAAAACAGCACGTTTTGAGCTTTTAATCTGCGTTTTAACGCGTAAAACAACATAAAAAACGACGAAATTTTATTATTCATTTTTTATTAATATTGCGCCTTATTTTGAACGATTTCAACGATCTAAAAATGCTTGAAAATGCTTTCTATTTTAGCAAAACAGCAATATTTAAGCCTTTTATTCTGCGTTTTAACGCGTAAAACAGCATAAAAACGACGAAATTTTATTATTCGTTTTTTATTTTTATTGCGTCTATTTGAACAAACGATTTCACGATCTAAAAATGCTTGAAAAATGCCGGTTTTAGCAAAAACAGCACGTTTTTGAGCTTTTAATCTGCGTTTAACGCGCAAAAGCATAAAAACGACGAATTTTTATTATTCGTTTTTATTAATATTGCTCTATTTGAACGACAAACGACCGGCAAAATGCTTGAAAATGCTTATTTTAGCAAAACAGCACGTTTTGAGCTTTAATCTGCGTTTTAACGCGTAAAAACAGCATAAAAACGACGAAATTTTTATTAATTTTTATTAATATTGCGTCCATTTGGTGATTCTACCATTCAAAATGCTTTTGAAAATGCTTATTTTAGCAAAAACAGCACGTTTGAGTTTTAATCTGCGTTTTAACGCGTAAAAAACAGCATAAAAACGACGCGAATTTTTATTATTCGTTTTTGCCATTGCGTCCATTTGAACGAGATTTCAACGATCTAAAATGCTTGAAAAGCTTATTTTAGCAAAACAGTTATCGTTTTGAGCTTTATTCTGCGTTTTAACGTAAAAACAGCATAAAAAACGACGAAATTTTATTATTCGTTTTTATTTTATTGCGTCTATTTTGAACGATTTCAACATCTAAAATGCTTGAAAATGCTTATTTTAGCAAAACAGCACGTTTTTGAGTTTAATCTTCGCGTTTTTAACGCGTAAAACAGCACAAAACGACGAAATTTTTATTATTCGTTTTTATTAATATTGCGTCCATTTGAACGATTTCAACGATCTAAAAATGCTTGAAAATGTTATCTTTTAGCAAAACAGCACGTTTTGAGCTTTAATCTGCGTTTTAACGCGTAAAACAGCATGTTCACGAATTTTTATTATTCGTTTTATTAATATTAAGCTTCTATTTGAACGATTTCAACGATTCAAAAATGCTTGAAAATGCTTATTTTAGCAAAACAGCACGTTTTATTTTTAATCTGCGTTTTAACGCGTAAACAGCATAAAACGACGAAATTTTTATTATTATTCGTTTTTATTAATATTGCGTCTATTTGAACGTGATTTCAACGATCTAAAATGCTTGAAAATGTTATTTCAGCAAAAACAAAGCACGTTTTGAGCTTTATTCTGCGTTTTAACGTGTAAAACAGCATAAAACGACGAAATTTTTATTATTCGTTTTTTATTTTATTGCGTCTATTTGAACGATTTCAACGATCTAAAATGCTTAAAAATGCTTATTTTAGCAAAACAGCACGTTTTGAGCTTTTAATCTGCGTCGCAACGCCGCTCGTTTCCGCCATTCGTTTTGCCGATTACAAAACCACCCATTCACCATCTAAAAATGCTTGAAATTGTTATTTTAAAGCAAAACAGCACGTTTTGAGCTTTAATCTTGCGTTTTAACGTGGCAGTAAAACAGCATAAAAACGACGAATTTTTTATTATTCGTTTTTATTAATATTGCTCTATTTTGAACGATTTCAACGATCTAAAAATGCTGAAAATGCTTATTTTAGCAAAACAGCAATATTTGCTTTATTTGCGTTTTAACGCGCAAAACAGCATAAAAAAAACGACGAAATTTTTATTATTCGTTTTAATTTTATTGCGTCTATTTGAACGTGATTTCAACGATCTAAAATGCTTGAAAATGCTTATTTTAGCAAAACAGCAAAATGCTTTTGGAGTTTTAATCTGCTTTTAACGCGTAAACAGCATAAAAACGACGAATTTTTTATTCGTTTTTTATTAATATTGCTTCTATTTTGAACGATTTCAACGATCTAAAATGCTTTGAAAATGCTTAATTTGAAGCAAAACAGCACGTTTTAACGCGTAAAAACAACAGCATAAAAAACGACGAAATTTTTATTATTCGTTTTTATTAATATTGCGTCCATTTGAACGATTTCAACGATTCGTACCGCTTGAAAATGTTATTTTTAGCAAAACAGCACGTTTTGAGCTTTAATCTGCGTTTTAACGCGTAAAACAGCATAAAAACGATTTAATTTTTTATTATTCGTTTTTATTTTTATTGCGTCTATTTGAACGATTTCAACGATCTAAATCGCTTGAAAAATGCTTATCGAAGCAAAACAGCACGTTTTGAGTTTTACCCGTGTTTTAACGCGTAAAACAGCATAAAAACGACGAATTTGTTATTATTCGTTTTTTATTAATATTGTTTCTATTTGAACGATTTCACCCATCTAAAAATGCTTGAAAATGCTTATTTTAGCAAAACAAAGCACGTTTTTGAGCTTTAATCTGCGTTTTAACGCGTAAACAGCATAAAAAACGACGAATTTTTATTATTCGTTTTTATTAATATTGCGTCTATTTGAACGATTTCAACGATCTAAATGCTTGAAAAATGCTTATTTTAAAGCAAAACAGCACGTTTTGAGTTTTAATCTGCGTTTAACGCGTAAAACAGCATAAAAACTGCACGAAATTTTTATTATTCGTTTTTATTTTATTGCGTCTATTTGAACGATTTTCAACGATCTAAAATGCTGGAAAATGCTTATTTTGAAGCAAAAACAGCACGTTTTGAGCTTTAATCTGCGTTTTAACGCGGCGTAAAACAGCATAAAAACGACGAATTTTTTATTATTCGTTTTTTATTAATATTGCTTCTATTTGAACGATTTCACGATCTAAAAATGCTTGAAAATGCTTATTTTAGCAAAACAGCACGTTTTGAGTTTATTCCGCGTTTTAACGCGAAAACAGCATAAAAAACGACGCGAAATTTTTTATTATTCGTTTTTATTTTTATTGGTGCGTCTATTTGCAACGATTTCAAACATTTAAAATGCTTGAAAATGCGCTTATTTTAGCAAACAGCATCGTTTTGAGCTTTAATCTGCGTTTTAACGGCGTAAAACAGCATAAAACGACGAAATTCTTTTTATTATTCGTTTTTATCAATATTGCGTCCATTGAACGATTTCAACGATCTAAAAATGCTTGAAAATGCTTATTTCCAGTTGGGAAAATGGCGTTTTTGAGCTTTTTAATCTGCGTTTTAACGCGAAAACAGCATAAAAACGACGAATTTTTATTATTCGTTTTTTATTAATATTGCTTCTATTTTGAACGATTTCCAACGATCTAAAATGCTTGAAAATGCTTATTTTAGCAAAACAGTTAATGTTTTGAGTTTTAACGCGTTTAACGCGTAGTTCGGTATGGCCAAAACCACACGAATTTTTTATTATTCGTTTTTATTAATATTGCTTCTATTTTGAACGATTTCAACGATCTAAAAATGCTTGAAAATGCTTATTTTAGCAAAAACAGCACGTTTTGAGTTTTAATCTGCGTTTTAACGCGTAAACAGCATAAAACGACGAAATTTTTTATTATTCGTTTTTATTTTTATTGTGTCTTTCATTTTGAACGATTTCAACGATCTAAATGTTTCGAGATTTTAAAACAGCAAATGTTTTTGAGCTTTAATCTGCGTTTAACGCGTAAAATAAAGTACAAAAACGACGAATTTTTTATTATTCGTTTTTTATTAATATTGCTTCTATTTGAACGATTTCAACGATTCAAAATGCTTGAAAATGCTTTATTTTAAAACAGCACGTTTTGAGCTTTTAATCTGCGTTTTTAACGCGTAAAATGGGCGCATAAAGACGACAAAATTTTTATTATTCGTTTTGCCATTATTGCGTCTATTTGAACGATTTCAACGATCTGCACGCTAAAAATGCTTATTATTTTAGCAAAAAACAGCACATTTGGGCTTTATCGTTTTAACGCGCAAACAGCATAAAAAACGACGAAATTTTATTATTCGTTTTTTATTTTATTGCGTCTATTTGGAACGATTTCAACGATCTAAAATGCTGGAAAATGCTTATTTTAGCAAAACAGCACGTTTTGGCTTTTAATCTGCGCTAAACGCAAACAGCATAAAAACGACGAAATTTTTATTATTCGCTTCTACATTATTGCGTCTATTTGAACGATTTCCTGGCCGATCTAAAATGCTTGAAAATGCTTTTATTTTAGCAAAACAGCACGTTTTGAGTTTTAATCTGCGTTTTAACGCGCAAAACAGCATAAAACGACGTGAATTTTTTATTATTCTCGTTTTTATTAATACTGTTTCTATTTGAACGATTTCAACGATCTAAAAATGCTTGAAAATGTTATTTGCAGCAAAACAGCACGTTTTGAGCTTTTAATCTGCGTTTTAACGCGTAAAACAAGCGTAAAAAACGACGAAATTTTATTATTGGTTTTATTAATATTACTTCTATTTGAACGATTTCAACGATCTAAAATGCTTGAAAATGTTTATTTTAAAGCAAAACAGCACGTTTTTGAGTTTTAATCTGCGTTTTAACGCGTAAAACAGCATAAAACGACGAAATTTTATTATTCGTTTTTATTAATATTGCGTCTATTTGAACGATTTCAACGATCTAAAATGTGCTTGAAAATGCTTTTATTTTAAAGCAAAATGCTAATGTTTTGAGCTTTATTCTGCGTTTTAACGCGTAAAACAAAAGCATAAAAAACGTGACGAAATTTTTATTATTCGTTTTTTATTTTATTGCGTCTATTTGAACGTGATTTCAACGATCTAAAATGCTGAAAATGCTTATTTTAGCAAAAATGGTGCTAATGCTTTTGAGTTTCTTAATCTGTGTTTTAACGCGTAAAACAGCATAAAAAACGACGGAAATTTTTATTATTCGTTTTATTAATATTGCGTCCATTTGAACGCATTTCAACGACTCAAAATGCCGGAAAATGCTTATTTTAGCAAAACAGCACGTTTTGAGCTTTAATCTGCGTTTTAACGCAAAACAGCATAAAACGAATGAAATTTTATTATTCGTTTTTATTAATACGTCCATTTGAACGATTTTCAACGATCTAAAAATGCTTTTGAAAATGCTTATTTTAGCAAAAAACAGCACGTTTTGAAAGCATTAATCTGCGTTTAACGCGTAAACAGCATAAAAACGAC
>NW_027048192.1:0-10554 GCF_025399875.1 Dalotia coriaria | reverse complement strand
CTTTTTAAAATTTTTCCCCTTTTGGGCCCTTTTTTAACGCGTAAAAAAAACGGGTTTTTTTTTTTTATTTAAAAAAAAAAAAAAACGGAAAAGGGAAAAATTTTTTTAAAAATTTTATTTTCGGTTTTTAAAAAAAAAAAATTTTTTTATTGCCCAAACGTTTAAAATTTTTAAAAACAAAAAAATTTCAACGGAAACCCCCCCCCCCCCCCCCCTTTTTTTTTTTTTTTTTTTTTTTTTTTTTTTTTTAAAAAAATGCTTTTTTTTGAAAATTTTGTTTTTTAAATTTTAAAAAAAAGCAAAACCCCGCCTTTTTGGGGCTTTTTTCTCGTTTTAACGCGTAAACGCAAAAAACGACAAAATTTTTATTATTCGTTTTTTTTTTATTGCTCTATTTGAACTTCAACATAAAATGCTTGAAAATGCTTTTTTTTAAAAACAGCACGTTTGAGCTTTAATCTGCGTTTTAACGCGTAAAACAGCAAAAAAACGACGAATTTTTTTTTCGTTTTTATTAATATGCGTCATTTGAACGATTTCAGGACCCAAAATGGCAAATGCTTTATTTTAGCAAAACAGCACGTTTTGAGCTTTTAATCTGCGTTTAGAGCAGCGTAAAGACGGCAAAACGACGGGTACATTATTCGTTTTTTTTTAAAACAATATTGCTTCTATTTGAAGACGATTTCAACGATCTAAAATGCTTAAAATGCTTATTTCAATAAAACAGCACGTTTTGAGCTTTATTCATAACGTTTTTAACGCGTAAAACAACTTATAAAACGGCCAGAAATTTTTATTATTTGTTTTTATTAATGTGCGTCTATTTTAACGATTTCAGCGATCATAAAATGCTTAGAAATGTATTTTATATAAAACGGCACGTTTGAGGCTTTGTCTGCGTTTTAACGCGCGTAAGGCCAGCGCATAAAAATGACGAATTTTTGTATTCGTTTTATTAATATTGCTTCTATTTAAACGATTTCCAACGATCTTAAATGCTTGAAAATGCTTATTTTAGCAAAACAGCACGTTTTGAGCTTTAATCTGCGTTTAAGCGCGTAAAGACAGCATAAAAACGACGCGAGAATTTTGGTGATGCGTTATTTATTAATATTGCTTTTAACAAGACGATTCCAGCGATCTAAAATGCTTGAAAATACTTATTTTAAACAAAACCCGCACGTTTTGAGCTTTAATCTGCGTTTTAACGCATCAAAACGCTTATAAAAACGACGGGTACTGTTATTCGTTTTTACTTTTTATTGCGTCTATTTGAAAGATTTCAGCGATCTAAAATGGCGAAAGTAGCACATTTTAGCAAAATAAGCACGTTTGAGCTTTAATCTGCGCGTTTTAACGCGGCAAAACGAAGCATAAAAACGAAACGAATTTTTTATTATTCGTTTTTATTAATATTGCTTCTATTTGAACGGTTTCAGCGATCCTAAAATGCTTGAAATGCTTATTTTAGCAAAACCTTTACGATTTGAGCTTTAATCTGCGTTTTAACGCGATAAAACGGCGCCGCAAGAAACGGCGGGAAAATTTTTATTATTCGTTTTTATTAATATTATTGCGTCTATTGGCGGACGGTTTCAGCGATCTAAAATGCTTGAAAGGCCGTACAGCAAAACGGCGCGTTTTGAGCTTTATTCTGCGTTTTATCGCGTAAAACAGCATAAAACGACGAAATTTACGATTATTCGTTTTATTTTTATTGCGTCTATTTGAACGGTTTCAGCGGTGATCTAAAATGTAGAAAATGCTTATTTTATAAAGGCACAGCACGTTTTGAAGGCTTTAATCTGCGTTTTAACGCGTAAAACGGCATAAAAACGACGAATTTTTTATTATTCGTTTTTTACTTATTGCTGCGTCTATTTGAACGATTTCAACGATCTAAAATGTGAGAATGCTTATTTTAGCAAAACGGTACGTTTTTGAGCTTTTAATCTGCGTTTTAACGCGTAAAACAGCTTTATAAAAGATAGCCAGATTTTTATTATTCGTTTTTATTAATATTTAGCTATATTTGAAGCAGTTTCAACGTCTAAAGAGTAGCGAAAAGTAACATTTTTAGCAAAACACCACCACGTTTTTGAGCTTTAATCTGCGTATTAACGCGTAAAACAGCATAAAAACGGCAAGAATTTTTATTATTCGTTTTTAGTAATATTGCTTCTATTTGAACGATTTCAATGATCTAAATGCTTGAAAATGTATTTTAGCAAAAGAAACGGCGTTTTGAAGGCTTTTAATCTGCGTTTTTAACGCATGCATAAGGCGACGGGGAATTTTTTACATTATTCGTTTTTATTAATATTACGTCTATTTGAACGATTT
This sequence comes from Dalotia coriaria, assembly GCF_025399875.1. Taxonomy (NCBI): domain Eukaryota; kingdom Metazoa; phylum Arthropoda; class Insecta; order Coleoptera; family Staphylinidae; genus Dalotia; species Dalotia coriaria. The sequence continues at coordinate 8,208 of NW_027048192.1, read as the reverse complement.
CAACGATCACAAAAATGCTTGAAAATGCTTATTTTAGCAAAACAGCACGTTTTGGGCTTTATTCTGCGTTTTAACGCGTAAAGCAGCATAAAACGACGAAATTTTTATTATTCGTTTTTATTTTTATTTGCGTCTGTTTGAACGAAGATTTCAGCGATCTATAATGCTTAGAAAATGCTTTATTTTAGCAAAACAGCCACGTTTGAGCTTTTAATCACGTTTTAACGCGTAAAAACAACATAAAACGGCAATTTTTTATTATTCGTTTTTCGGTAATATTTAGCTTCCTGGCTGAACGGTTTTAACGATCAGGGTCGCGAAGAAATGCTTATTTTGTAGGAAACAGCGCGTTTGAGCTTTAATCTGCGTTTTTAACGCGTAAAACAGCATAAAACGGCAATTTTATTATTTGTTTTTATTAATATTGCGTCTGTTGAACAGTTTCAACGATCTAAAATGCTTGAAAATTGCTTATTTTAGCAGCAAAACAGCACGTTTGAAGGAGCTTTACAATCTGCGCGTTTAACACTTGTGGAAACAACATAAAACGACGAGATTTTTTATTATTCGTTTTTTATTAGTAACTTCTATTTGAACTATTTCAACGATCTAAAATGCTTGAAAATGCTTATTTTAGCAAAACAGCACGTTTTGAGCTTTAATCTGCGTTTTAACGCGTAAAACAACAAAACGACGAATTTTTTATTATTCGTTTTTATTAATATTGCTTCTATTTGAACGATTTCAACGATCTAAAATGCTTAAGAAAATGATTATTTTAGCAAAACAGCACGTTTTGAGCTTTAATCTGCGTTTTAACGCGTAAAACAGCATAAAAACGATGAAGTTTTTATTATTCGTTTTATTAATATTGCGTCTATTTGAACGATTTCAACGATCTAAATGCTTGAAAAAATGCTTATTTTAGCAAACAGCACGTTTGATAGCTTTAATCCAGCGTTTTTAGCGCATAAAACAATATAAAACGGCAAAATTTTTATTATTCGTTTTTATTTATATTGCGTCATATTTAAAGAGACGATTTTCAACGATCTAAAATGCTTGAAAATGCGCATTTTAGCAAAACAGCACGTTTGAGCTTTAATCTAACGTTTTAACGCATGAAAACAACATAAAAACGACGAATTTTTTTTATTATTTCGTTTTTTGTTAATGTGCTTCTATTTGAACGATTTCAGCGATCTAAAATGCTTGAGAAAATGCTTATTTTAGCCAGGCTTAAGCGCGTTTTGAGCTTTAATCTGCGTTTTAACGCGTAAAACAACATAAAACGACAGAAATTTTTATTATTTGTTTTTATTAATATTGCGCGTCTATTTGAACGATTTCCAACGATCTAAAATGGCGAAAATGCTTATTTTAGCAAAACAGCACGTTTTGAGCTTTAATCTGCGTTTAACGCGTAAAACGCATAAAACGACGAATTTTTATTGTCGTTTTTTTATTATGTACTTCTATTTAAAGACTATTTCCAACACGATCTAAATGCTTGAGAGGAAATGCTTATTTTTGGCAAAGGCAGCGCGTTTTGAGGCTTTAATCTGCGTTTTAACGCGTAAAACCTTATAAAACGACAGATTTTTTGTTATTCGTTTTTTTATTAATATTTAGCTATTTGAACGGTTCAACGATCTAAAATGCTTGGTGATTATTTTAGCAAAACAGCACGTTTTTTGAGCTTTAATCTGCGTTTTTAACGCGTAAAACAACATAAAAGGCGGTAGGGTTTTGTTGTACGGTTTTATTGATATTTGCGTCTATTTGAACGATTTCGGCGATGCAAAAGATGGCGAAAATGCTTATTTTTTAGCAAACAGCACGTTTTGAGCTTTAATCAGCGTTTTTAACGCATAAAACAGCATAAAACGACGATTTTTATTATTCGTTTTTTATTTATATTGCGTCTATTTGAAGACGATTTCAGCGATCACAAAATGCTTGAAAATGTACTTATTTTAGCAAAAGACAGCACGTTTTGAGCTTTTAATCTGCGTTTTTTTAGCGCGTAAAACAGCATAAAAACGACGAATTTTTTTATTATTCACGTTTTTTTATTAATGTGCTTCTATTTGAACGATTTCAACACGATCAAATGCTTGAAAATGCTTATTTTGGCAAAACAGCACGTTTTGAGCTTTATTCTGCGTTTTGGCAAACAGCAAGGCGACGAAATTTTTATTATTCGTTTTATTTTTTATTTGCGTCTATTTGAACGATTTAAAGCGATCTAAAATGGCAGAGTGGCGCATTTTACGGCAGAAACGGCGCAGGTTTTGTCGCGTTTTAACGCGTAAAACAGCATAAAAACGAGGAATTTTTATTGAGTCGTTTTTATTAATGACGCGTCTATTTGCACGATTTCAATGATCTAAAATGCTTGAAAATGCTTATTTTAGCAAAACAGCACGTTTTGAGCTTTTAATCTGCGTTTAAGCGCGTAAAACAGCATAAAGAAACGGTGAATTTTTTATTGTTAAACATTAATGGTAAGCTTCTATTTGAACGATTTCCAGCGATCACAAAATGCTTGAAAATGCTTATTTTAGCAAAACAGCGGTTTTGGGCGACGCCGCCGTTTTGGCGCGTAAAACGCGCCAGCGGCGTTTTATTATTTGTTTTATTAATATTGCGTCTGTTGAACGATTTCAAGCGATCACAAAATGCTTGAAAATGCTTATTTTAGCAAAACAGCACGTTTGAGCACAATCTGCGTTTTTAACGCGTAAAACAGCATAAAAATGGCAGATTTTTGTTATTCGTTTTTATTAATATTTAGCTGCGTTTTAAACGATTTCAGCGATCTTAAATGCCGCAAGTAGCTTATTTAGCAAAAACGGCACGTTTTGAGGCTTTAATCTGCGTTTTAACGCGTAAAACAGCATAAAACGACGAAATTTTTTATTATTCGTTTTTTATTAATATTGCTTCTATTTGAACGATTTCAACGATCTAAAATGCTTGAAAATGCTTATTTTGAAAACGACGTTTGAGCTTTATTCGCCGTTTAACGCGTAAAACAGCATAAAAACGACGAAATTTTTTATTTGTTTTTTAATATTGTCTATTTGAACGTTTTCCCAACGATCTAAAATGCTTGAAAATGTTATTTTAGCAAAACAGCACGTTTGAGCTTTAATCTGCGTTTTAACGCGTAAAACAGCATAAAACGACGAATTTTTATTATTCGTTTTTATTAATATTGCTTCTATTTGAACGATTTCAACGATCTAAAATGCTTGAAAATGCTTATTTTAGCAAACCAGCACGATTTGAGCTTTTAATCTGCGTTTTAACGCGTAAAACAGCATAAAAACGACGAAATTTTTTTTTTTCGTTTTATTAATATTGCGTCTATTTGAACGATTTCAACGATCTAAAATGCTTGAAAATGCTTATTTTAGCAAAACAGCACGTTTTGAGCTTTATTCTGCGTTTTATCGCGTAAAAACAGCATAAAACGACGAAATTTTGATTATTCGTTTTTTATTTTATTGCGTCTATTTGAACGATTTCAACGATCTAAAATGCTTGAAAATGCTCATTTTAGCAAAACAGCACGTTTTGAGCTTTAATCTGCGTTTTAACGCGTAAAACAGCATAAAACGACGAATTTTTGTTATTCGTTTTTATTAATATTGCGTCTATTTGAACGATTTCAACGATCTAAAATGCTTGAAAATGCTTATTTTAGCAAAACAGCACGTTTTGAGTTTTAATCTGCGTTTTAACGCGTAAAACAGAATAAAACGACGAATTTTTTATTATTCGTTTTTATTAATATTGCGTCTATTTGAACGATTTCAACGATCTAAAAATGCTTGAAAATGCTTATTTTAGCAAAACACCACGTTTTGAGCTTTAATCTGCGTTTTAACGAAAACAGCATAAAAACGACGTAAATTTTTATTATTCGTTTTTATTAATATGCTTCTATTTGAACGATTTCAACGATCTAAAATGCTTGAAAATGCTTATTTTAGCAAAACAGCACGTTTTGAGTTTTAATCTGCGTTTTAACGCGTAAAACAGCATAAAAACGACGAAATTTTTATTATTCGTTTTTATTAATATTGCGTCTATTTGAACGATTTCAACGATCTAAAACGCTTGAAATTGCTTATTTTAGCAAAACAGCACGTTTTGAGCTTTATTCTGCGTTTTAACGCAAAATTTTTATTATTCGTTTTTTTTTATTGCGTCTATTTGAACGATTTCAACGATCTAAAATGCATGAAAATGCTTATTTTAAGCAAAAACAGTACGTTTTGAGCTTTATTCGCGTTTTAACGCGTAAAACAGAATAAAAACGACGAATTTTTATTATTCGTTTTTATTAATATTGCGTCTATTTGAACGATTTCAACGATCTTAAAATGCTTGAAAAATGCTTATTTTAGCAAAACAGCACGTTTTGAGCTTTAATCTGCGTTTTAACGCGTAAAACAGCATAAAAACGACGAATTTTTATTACGTTTTTATTAATATTGCGTCTATTTGAACGATTTCAACGATCTAAAATGCTTGAAAATACTTATTTTAGCAAAACAGCACGTTTTGAGTTTTAATCTGCGTTTTAACGCGTAAAACAGCATAAAAACGACGCATTTTTATTATTCGTTTTTATTAATATTGCGTCTATTTGAACGATTTCAACGATCTAAAATGCTTGAAAATGTTATTTCAGCAAAACAGCACGTTTTGAGCTTTAATCTGCGTTTTAACGCGTAAAACAGCAAAAAAACGACAAATTTTTATTATTCGTTTTATTAATATTGCGTCTATTTGAACGATTTCAACGATCTAAAATGCTTGAAAATGCTTATTTTAGCAAAACAGCACGTTTTGAGCTTTAATCAGCGTTTTAACGCGTATAACAGCATAAAAACGACGAAATTTTTATTATTCGTTTTTATTAATATTGCGTCTATTTGAACGATTTCAACGATCTAAAATGCTTGAAAATGCTTATTTTAGCAAACCGCACGTTTTGAGCTTTTAATCTGCGTTTTAACGCGTAAAACAGCATAAAACGAGGAATTTTTTATTATTCGTTTTTATTAATATTTTCTATTTGAACGATTTCAACGATCTAAAATGCTTGAAAATTTATTTTAGCAAAACAGCACGATTTGAGCTTTAATCTGCGTTTTAACGCGTAAAACAGCATAAAACCGACGAAATTTTTATTATTCGTTTTTATTAATATTGCGTCTATTTGAACGATTTCAACGATCTAAAAATGCTTGAAAATGCTTATTTTAGCAAAACAGCACGTTTTGAGCTTTATTCTGCGTTTTAACGCGTAAAACAGCATAAAAACGACGAAATTTTATTATTCGTTTTTATTAATATTGCTTCTATTTGAACGATTTCAACGATCTAAAATGCTTGAAAATGCTTATTTTAGCAAAACAGCACGTTTTGAGCTTTATTCTGCGTTTTAACGCGTAAAACAGCATAAAACGACGAAATTTTTATTATTCGTTTTTATTTTATTGCGTCTATTGGAACGATTTCAACGATCTAAAATGCTTGAAAATGCTTATTTTAGCAAAACAGCACGTTTTGAGCTTTAATCTGCGTTTTAACGCGTAAAACAGCATAAAACGACGAATTTTTTATTATTCGTTTTTATTAATATTGCTTCGATTTGAACGATTTCAACGATCTAAAATTTTGAAAATGCTTATTTTAGCAAAACAGCACGATTTGAGCTTTAATCTGCATTTTAACGCGTAAAACAGCATAAAACGACGAAATTTTATTATTCGTTTTTATTTTTATTGCGTCTATTTAACGATTTCAACGATCTAAAATGCTAGAAAATGCTTATTTTAACAAAACAGCACGTTTTGAGCTTTAATCTGCGTTTTAACGCGTAAAACAGCATAAAACGACGAATTTTTATTATTCGTTTTTATTAATATTCGTCTATTTGAACGATTTCAACCATCAAAAATGCTTGAAAATGCTTATTTTAGCAAAACAGTACGTTTTGAGATTTTAATCTGCGTTTTAACGCGTAAAACAGCATAAAAATGACGAATTTTTTATTATTCGTTTTTATTAATATTGCTTCTATTTAAACGATTTCAACGATCTAAATGCTTGAAAATGCTTATTTTAGCAAAACACCACGTTTTGAGTTTTAATCTGCGTTTTAACGCTAAAACAGCATAAAACGACGAAATTTTATATATCGTTTTTATTAATATTGCTTCTATTTGAAACGATTTCAACGATCTATAATGCTTGAAAAATGCTTATTTTGCAAAACAGCACGTTTTGAGCTTTAATCTGCGTTTTAACGCGTAAAACAAGCATAAAAACGACGAATTTTTATTATTCGTTTTTATTAATATTGCGTCTATTTGAACGATTTCAACGATCAAAATGCTTGAAAATGCTTTATTTTAGCAAAACAGCACGTGTTGAGTTTAATCAGCGTTTTAACGCGTAAACAGCATAAAACGACGAAATTTTATTATTCGTTTTTTTAATATTGCGTCTATTTGAACGATTTCAACGATCAAAATGCTTGAAAATGCTTATTTTAGCAAAACAGCACGTTTTGAGCTTTTATTCTGCGTTTTAACGCGAAAAACAGCATAAAACGACGAAATTTTTATTATTCGTTTTTATTAATATTGCGTCTATTTGAACGATTTCAACGATCTAAAATGCTTGAAAATGTTTTATTTTAGCAAAACAGCACGTTTTGAGCTTTAATCTGCGTTTTAACGCGTAAAACAGCATAAAAAACGACGAAATTTTATTATTCGTTTTTATTAATATTGCTCTATTTGAACGATTTCAACGATCTAAAATGCTTGAAAATGCTTATTTTAGAAAAACAGCACGTTTTGAGTTTTAATCTGCGTTTTAACGCGTAAAAAGCATAAAAACGACGAATTTTTATTAGTCTTTTTTTATTAATATTGCTTCTATTTGAACGATATCAACGATCTAAAATGCTTAAAATGCTTATTTTAGAAAAAACAGCATGTTTTGAGCTTTAATCTGCGTTTTGACGCGTAAAACAGCATAAAAACGACGAAATTTTATTATTCGTTTTTATTAATATTGCGTCTATTTGAACGATTTCAACGATCTAAAATGCTTGAAAATGCTTATTTTAGAAAAACAGCACGTTTTGAGTTTTAATCGCGTTTTAACGCGTAAAACAGCAAAAAAACGATGATTTTTATTATTCGTTTTATTAATATTGTTTATTTGAGCGATTTCAACGATCTAAAATGCTTGAAAATGCTTATTTTAGCAAAACAGCACGTTTTGAGCTTTAATCTGCGTTTTAACGCGTAAAACAGCATAAAAACGACGAATTTTTTATTATTCGTTTTTATTAATATTGCGTCTATTTGAACGATTTCAACGATCTAAAATGCTTGAAAATGCTTATTTTAGCAAAACAGCACGTTTTGAGCTTTTAATCAGCGTTTTAACGCGTAAACAGCATAAAAACGACGAAATTTTTATTATTCGTTTTTATTAATATTGCGTCTATTTGAACGATTTCAACGATCTAAATGCTTGAAAATGCTTTATTTTAGCAAAACAGCACGTTTTGAGTTTAATCTGCGTTTTAACGCGTAAAACAGCATAAAAACGACGAATTTTTTATTATTCGTTTTTATTAATATTGTTTCATTTGAACGATTTCAACGATCTAAAATTGGAAAGTTTTTTTTTGAAAACAGCACGTTTTGATTTTAACCCGGTTTTTAAACGCGAAAACAGCATAAAACACGAAATTTTTATTATTTTTTTTTTAAATATTGCGTCTATTTGAAGTTTTCAACGATCTAAAATGCTTGAAAATGTTTAAAAAAAAAGACGTTTTATTTTTTGCGTTTTAACGCGAAAACACAAAAACGACAAAATTTTTTTATTCTTTTTTTTTAGGTCTATTTGAACGTTTTTTAAGATCTAAAATGTTTAAAAAAAGCTTTTTTTACCGGTTTAAAAGCTTTAATCGGTTTTAAGGGGGAAAAAGCATAAAAAACAAAATTTTATTATTCGTTTTTTTAAATTTTGCTCTATTTAACGATTTCAAACAAAATGTTTGAAAATGCTTATTTTAGCAAAACAGCACGTTTTGAGTTTTAATTGCTTTTTAACGCGAAAAACAGCAAAAAAACGAAATTTTTTTATTATTCGTTTTTATTA
>NW_027048191.1:0-10565 GCF_025399875.1 Dalotia coriaria | reverse complement strand
GGGTTTTTAAAAAATGCTTGAAAATGCTTATTTCAGCAAAACACCCGTTTTGAGCAATCTGCGTTTTAAGGGTAAAAACAAAAAACGAAATTTTTATTATTCTTTTTTTTTTAATAGTCTTAAATTTAACGATTTCAACGATAAAAAAATGCGAAAATGCTTATTTTAGCAAAACACCCGTTTTGAGTTTTAATCGCGTTTTAAGGGAAAAACAGCAAAAAAACGAGGGGAAATTTTTATTATTTTTTTTTATTAATATTGCGTATTTTAACGATTTCAACGATCTAAAATGCGAAAATTCTTATTTTAGAAAAACGCATTTTTGAGCATTCTGCTTTTTAACGCGTAAAACACAAAAAAAACGACAAAAATTATTCGTTTTTTTTTTTAGCGTCTTTTGAACGATTTAACGATCTAAAATGCTTGAAAATGCTTATTTTAGCAAAACAGCGGGTTTTGAGCTTTAATCTGCGTTTTAACGCGTAAAACAAAAAAAAACGCAAATTTTTTATTATTCGTTTTTATTAATATTGTTTTTATTTGAACGACAACGATCAAAACGTGCTTATTTTAGCAAAACAGCACTTTTTGAGCTTTAATCTGCTTTTTAACGCGAAAACCAAAAAAAACGTTTTTTATTATTCGTTTTTATTAATTGCGTCTATTTGAACGAAAACGAAAAAAAAGCAAAATGCTTATTTTAGCAAAACAGCTTTGAGCTTTATTCTGCGGTTTAACGCGTCCGGCAAAAAGGGAAAATTTTTTATTTTCGTTTTTTATTAATATTGTTTTTATTTGAACGTTTCAAGATCTAAAATGCAAAAAGCTTTTTTTAGCAAAACAGCACGTTTTGAGCATTCTGCGTTTAACGTAAACCAAAAAAAAACGAGGGGAATTTTTTTATTATTCTTTTTTATTTTTTTGCGTCTTTTGAACGATTTCAACGATCAAAAATGTGAAAATGTTATTTTAGTAAAACAGCACGTTTTGAGCTTTAATCTGCGTTTTAACGCGTAAAACAGCATATAAACGACAATTTTTATTATTCGTTTTTATTAATATTGCTTCTTTTGAACGATTTCAACGATCTAAAATGCTTAAAAATGCCCATTTTAGCAAAACAGCACGTTTGAGCTTTAATCTGCGTTTTAACGCGTAAAACAGCATAAAACGACGAATTTTTATTATTCGTTTTTATTAATATTGCGTCTATTTGAACGATTTCAACGATCAAAACGCTTGAAAATGCTTATTTAGCAAAACAACACGTTTTGAGCTTTAATCTGCGTTTTAACGCGTAAAACAGCATAAAAACGACGAGATTTTTGTTATTCGTTTTTATTAATATTGCGTCTATTTGAACGATTTCAACGATCTAAAATGCTTGAAAATGCTTATTTTAGCAAAACAGCACGTTTTGAGCTTTATTCTGCGTTTTAACACGTAAAACAGCATAAAACGACAACATTTTTATTATTCGTTTTTATTTTTATTGCGTCTATTTGAACGATTTCAACGATCTAAAATGCTTGAATATGCTTATTTTAGCAAACAGCACGTTTTGAGCTTTAATCTGCGTTTTAACGCGTAAAACAGCATAAAAACGACGAATTTTTATTATTCGTTTTTTATTAATATTGCTCATTTGAACGATTTTAACGATCTAAAATGCTTGAAAATGCTTATTTTGCAAAACAGCACGTTTTGAGCTTTAATCTGCGTTTTAACGCATAAAACAGCATAAAACGACGAAATTTTATTATTCGTTTTTATTAATATTGCTTCTATTTGAACGATTTCACGATCTAAAATGCTTAAAATGCCCATTTTAGCAAAACAGCACGTTTTGAGCTTTAATCTGCGTTTAACGCGTAAAACAGCATAAAAACGACGAATTTTTATTATTCGTTTTTATAATATTGCGTCTATTTGAACGATTTCAATGATCAAAAACGCTTGAAAATGCTTATTTTAGCAAAAAACACGTTTTGAGCTTTAATCTGCGTTTTAACGCGTAATAGCTAAAAACGACGAATTTTTATTATCGTTTTTATTAATATTGCGTCTATTTGAACGATTTCAACGATCTAAAATGCTTGAAAATGCTTATTTTAGCAAAACAGCACGTTTTGAGCTTTATTCTGCGTTTTAACACGTAAAACAGCATAAAACGACAACATTTTATTATTCGTTTTTATTTTTATTGCGTCTATTTGAACGATTTCAACGATCTAAAATGCTTGAATATGCTTATTTTAGCAAAAACAGCACGTTTTGAGCTTTAATCTGCGTTTTAACGCGTAAAACAAGCATAAAACGACGATTTTTATTATTCGTTTTTATTAATATTGCTTCTATTTGAACGATTTTAACGATCTAAAATGCTTGAAAATGCTTATTTTAGCAAAACAGCGTTTTGAGCTTTAATCTGCGTTTTAACGCATAAAACAGCATAAAAACGACGAAATTTTATTATTCGTTTTTATTAATATGCTTACTATTTGAACGATTTCAACGATCTAAAATGCTTGAAATGCTTATTTAGCTAAACAGCACGTTTTTGAGCTTTAATCTGCGTATTAACGCATAAAGCAGCATAAAACGACGAATTTTTTATTATTCTTTTTTTATTAATATTGCTTCATTTGAACGATTTCAACGATCTAAAATGCTTGAAAATGCTTATTTTAGCAAAACAGCACGTTTTGAGCTTTAATCTGCGTTTAACGCGTAAAGCTGCATAAAAACGACGAATTTTTATTATTCGTTTTTATTAATATTGCTTTTATTTGAAACGATTTCAACGATCTAAAATGCTTGAAAATGCTTATTTTAGCAAAACAGCACGTTTTGAGCTTTTAATCTGCGTTTTAACGCGTAAAACAGCATAAAAACGACGAATTTTATTATTCGTTTTTATTTTTATTGCGTCTATTTGAACGATTTCAACGATCTAAAATGCTTGAAAATTTTATTTTAGCAAAACAGCACGTTTTTGAGCTTTAATCTGCGTTTTTAACCCGTAAAAAAGCATAAAAACGACGAATTTTTATTATTCGTTTTTTATTAATATTGCTTCAATTTGAACGATTTCAACGATCTAAAATGCTTGAAAATGCTTATTTTAGCAAAACAGCACGTTTTGAGCTTTAATTTGCGTTTTAACGCGTAAAACAGCATAAAAACGACGAAATTTTTTTTATTCGTTTTATTAATATTGCGTCTATTTGAACGATTTCAACGATCTAAAATGCTTCAAAATGCTTATTTTAGCAAAACAGCACGTTTTGAGCTTTATTCTGCGTTTTAACGCGTAAAACAGCATAAAACGACAACATTTTTATTATTCGTTTTTATTTATTGCGTCTATTTGAACGATTTCAACGATCTAAACGCTTGAATATGCTTATTTTAGCAAAACAGCACGTTTTGAGCTTTTAATCTGCGTTTTAACGCGTAAACAGCATAAAACGACGAATTTTTATTATTCGTTTTTATTAATATTGCTTCTATTTGAAACTGATTTAACGATCTAAAATGCTTGAAAATGCTTATTTTAGCAAAACAGCACGTTTTGAGCTTTAATCTGCGTTTTAACGCATAAAACAGCATAAAACGACGAAATTTTTATTATTCGTTTTTATTAATATTGCTTCTATTTGAACGATTTCTTATCGATCTAAAATGCTTGAAAATGCTTATTTTAGCTAAACAGCACGTTTTGAGCTTAATCTGCGTATTAACGCATAAAACAGCATAAAAACGACGAATTTTTTATTATTCGTTTTTATTAAATTGCTTCTATTTGAACGATTTCAACGATCTAAAATGCTTGAAAATGCTTATTTTAGCAAAACAGCACGTTTTGAGCTTTAATCTGCGTTTTAACGCGTAAAGCTGCATAAAAACGACGAATTTTTATTATTCGTTTTTATTAATATTGCTTTGTTTAACGATTTCAACGATCTAAAATGCTTGAAAATGCTTATTTTAGCAAAACAGCACGTTTTGAGCTTTAATCTGCGTTTAACGCGTAAAACAGCATAAAACGACGAATTTTTATTATTCGTTTTTTATTTTTATTGCGTCTATTTGAACGATTTCTAACGATCTAAAATGCTTGAAAATGCTTATTTTAGCAAAACAGCACGTTTTGAGTTTTAATCTGCGTTTTAACCCGAAAAAAGCATAAAAACCACAAATTTTTTTTATTATTCGTTTTTTTTTAAATATTGTTCTTTTTGGGCCCGACCAACGATCAAAAAATGTTTTAAAAAATGCTTTTTTTTGGCAAAACAGCACGTTTTGGTTTTTTTTGCGTTTTAACGCGAAAAACAGCAAAAAAAACGACGAAATTTTTTTTTCCTTTTTTTATTAATATTGCGTCTATTTGAACGATTTCAACGATTTTAAAATGCTTAAAAAAATGCTTTTTTTTTAAAAAAAAACAGCATTTTTTGAGTTTTTAATCTGCTTTTTTAACGCGTAAAACAGCATAAAAACGTCAAAATTTTTTATTTTCGTTTTTATTAATATTGCGTCTATTTTGGAACGATTTCAACGATCTAAAAATGTTTTGGGAAAATGCTTATTTTAGCAAAACAGCACGTTTTAAAATTTAATCTGCGTTTTAACGGTAAAACAGCAAAAAAAGGGACGAATTTTTTATTACCGCTTTTATTAATATTGCTTTTATTTGAAGGGATTTTAACGATCAAAAAAATGCTTAAAAAATGCTTATTTTGAAAAAAACAGCACTTTTTTTGTTTAATCTGCGTTTTAACGGGGTAAAACAGCATAAAAAACGACGAATTTTTTTATTATTCGTTTTTTTTTTTATTGCGTCTATTTAAAAGATTTAAAAGTTTCAAAATGTTTTAAAAAAGCTTTTTTAAAAGCAAAACAGAAAGTTTTGAGCTTTTAATCTGCGTTTTAACGCGAAAAAACAGCATAAAAAGGGACAAATTTTTTATTATTCGTTTTTATTAATATTGTTTTATTTAAAACGATTTTAACGATCTAAAATGCTTGAAAATGCTTATTTTGCAAAACAGAACTTTTTGTTTTAATCGCGTTTTAACCAAAACAGCAAAAAAACGACAAATTTTTTTATTATTTTTTTTTATTTTTATTGCTTTCTATTTAAAACAAATTTCAACGATCAAAAAATGTTTTAAAAAATGTTTATTTTAGCAAAAAACCGTTTTGAGCTTTAATCTGCGTTTTAACCCGTAAAAGCAAAAAAACGACGTTTTTATTATTCGTTTTTATTAATATTGCTTCTATTTGAAGGGATTTCAACGATCAAAAAATGCTTAAAAAATGCTTATTTTTAAAAACGCAACTTTTTGGGGTTTTTAATTTGCGTTTTAACGCTTTTAAAAAAAAAAAACGACGAAATTTTTATTTTTCCCGGTTTTTAAAAATTGCGTCTTTTTGAAGGGATTTAAAACGATCAAAAAAATGCTTGAAAATGATTTTTTTAAAAGCAAAACAGCACGTTTTGATTTTTAATCTGCGTTTTAACGCGAAAAACAGCAAAAAAACAACGAATTTTTTTTATTCTTTTTTTATTAATATTGCTTCTTTTTTAAACGATTTCAACGATCAAAAAAATGCTTAAAAAATGCTTATTTTAGAAAACAGCACTTTTTGGGTTTTAAATCTGCGTTTTAACGCGAAAAAACACCCCAAAAAAGGGCAAATTTTTTATTATTCGTTTTTTTAATATTGTTTCTTTTGAACGATTTAAAAGGGCCCCCAAAACGCTTAAAAATCCCCATTTTAGCAAAAAAAGCACGTTTTGAGTTTTAATCTGCGTTTTAACGCGTAAAAAAAAAGCAAAAAAAACGACAAATTTTTTTATTATTCTTTTTTTTAAATTTCCCCCCCATTTGAACGATTTCAACGATCAAAAAATTCCCTTAAAAAATCCCTATTTTAGAAAAAAACAGCACTTTTTTGAGTTTTAATCTGCGTTTTAACGCGAAAAAACAGCATAAAAAAACGACGAATTTTTATTATTCGTTTTTATTAATATTGCTTCTATTTGAACGATTTCAACGATCTAAAATGCTTGATAATGCTTATTTTAGCAAAACAGCACGTTTTGAGTTTTAATCAGCGTTTTTAACGGTAAACAGCATAAAAACGACGAATTTTTATTATTCGTTTTTATTAAATTGCTTCTATTTAAACGATTTCAACGATCAAAATGCTTGAAAATGCTTATTTTAGCAAAACAGCACGTTTTGAGCTTTAATCTGCGTTTTAACGCGTAAAACAGCATAAAACGACGAATTTTTATTATTCGTTTTTGTTAATATTGCGTCTATTTGAACGATTTCAACGATCTAAAAATGCTTGAAAATGCATATTTTAGCAAAACAGCACGTTTTGAGCTTTTAATCTGCGTTTTAACGCGTAAAACAGCATAAAATGACGAATTTTTATTATTCGTTTTTATTAATATTGCTTCTATTTGAACGATTTCAACGATCTAAAAATGCTTGAAAAATGCTTATTTTAGCAAAACAGCACGTTTTGAGCTTTAATCAGCGTTTTAACGCGAAAACAGCATAAAAACGACGAATTTTTATTATCGTTTTTATTAATATTGCTTCTATTTAAACGATTTCAACGATCAAAAATGCTTGAAAATGCTTATTTTAGCAAAACAGCACGTTTTGAGTTTAATCTGCGTTTTAACGCGTAAAACAGCATAAAAAACGACGAATTTTTATTATTCGTTTTTTTAATATTGCGTCTATTTGAACGATTTCAACGATCTAAAAATGCTGAAAATGCATATTTTAGCAAAACAGCACGTTTTGAGTTTTAATCTGCGTTTTAACGCGTAAAACAGCATAAAAATGACGAATTTTTTATTATTCGTTTTTATTTAATATTGCTTCTATTTAAACGATTTCAACGATCTAAAAATGCTTGAAAATGCTTATTTTAGCAAAACAGCACGTTTTGAGCTTTAATCTGCGTTTTAACGCGTAAAACAGCATAAAAACGACGAAATTTTTATTATTCGTTTTATTAATATTGCTCTATTTGAACGATTTCAACGATCTAAAATGCTTGAAATGCTTATTTTAGCAAAACAGCACGTTTTGAGTTTTAATCTGCGTTTTAACGTGTAAAACAGCATAAAAACGACGATTTTTTATTATTCGTTTTATTAATATTGCGTCTATTTGAACGATTTCAACGATCTAAAATGCTTGAAAATGCTTATTTTAGCAAAACAGCACGTTTTGAGCTTTAATCTGCGTTTTAACGCGTAAAACAGCATAAAAACGACGAATTTTTATTATTCGTTTTTATTAATATTGCGTCTATTTGAACGATTTCAACGATCTAAAATGCTTGAAAATGCTTATTTTAGCAAAACAGCACGTTTTGAGCTTTATTCTGCGTTTTAACGCGTAAAACAGCATAAAAACGACAAATATTTTTATTATTCGTTTTTATTTTATTGCGTCTATTTGAACGATTTCAACGATCTAAAATGCTTGAAAATGCTTATTTTAGCAAAACAGCACGTTTTGAGCTTTTAATCTGCGTTTTAACGCGTAAAACAGCATAAAAACGACGAATTTTATTATCGTTTTTATTAATATTGCTTCTATTTGAACGATTTTATCGATCTAAAATGCTGAAAATGCTTATTTTAGCAAAACAGCACGTTTTGAGCTTTAATCTGCGTTTTAACGCATAAAACAGCATAAAAACGACGAAATTTTTTATTATCGTTTTTATTAATATTGCTTCTATTTGAACGATTTCAACGATCTAAAATGCTTTGAAAATGCTTATTTTAGCAAAACAGCACGTTTTGAGCTTTTAATCTGCGTATTAACGCGTAAAACAGCATAAAACGACGAATTTTTATTATTCGTTTTTATTAATATTGTCTATTTGAACGATTTCAACGATCTAAAATGCTTGAAAATCTTATTTTAGCAAAACAGCACGTTTTGAGCTTTAATCAGCGTTTTAACGCGTAAAACAGCATAAAAACGACGAAATTTTTATTATTCGTTTTTATTAATATTGCGTCTATTTGAACGATTTCAACGATCTAAAATGCTTGAAAATGCTTATTTTAGCAAAACAGCACGTTTTGAGCTTTAATCTGCGTTTTAACGCGTAAAACAGCATAAAACAACGAATTTTTTATTATTCGTTTTTATTAATATTGCTTCTATTTGAACGATTTCAACGATCTAAAATGCTTGAAAATGCTTATTTTAGCAAAACAGCACGTTTTGATTTTTATTCTGCGTTTTAACGCGTAAAACAGCAAAAAAAACGATAAAATTTTTATTATTCTTTTTTATTTTTTTTGGGTCTATTTGAACGATTTCAACGATCAAAAAATGCTTGAAAATGCTTATTTTAGAAAAAACAGCACTTTTTTGAGCTTTAACTGCGTTTAACGCGTAAAACAGCAAAAAAAACGACGAATTTTATTATTCGTTTTTATTAATATTGCTTCATTTAAACGATTTTAACGATCTAAAATGCTTGAAAATGCTTTTTTTAAAAAAAACAGCACTTTTTGAGCTTTAACTGCGTTTAACGCAAAAAAACAGCAAAAAAACGACGAAATTTTTATTATTCGTTTTTTTTAAATATTGTTTATTTGAACGATTTCAACGATCAAAAATGCTTGAAAATGTTATTTTTAGCTAAACAGCACGTTTTGAGTTTAATCTGCGTATTAACGCATAAAACAGCAAAAAAAACAGAATTTTATTATTCTTTTTTTATTTTATTGCTTCTATTTGAACGATTTCAACGATCTAAAGCTTGAAAATGCTTTTTTTGGGAAAAAAACAGCACGTTTTGAGTTTTAATCAGCTTTTTAACGCGTAAAACAGCATAAAACGACAAATATTAATTTGCGTCTATTTGAACGATTTCAACGTCTAAAAATGCTTGAAAATGCTTTTTTTTAGCAAAACAGCCGTTTTGAGCTTTAATCTGCGTTTTAACGCGAAAAACAGCAAAAAAGGATTTTTATTATTCGTTTTTATTAAATTTTTTTTAATTAAATCTAAAATCCCTAAATGTTATTTTGCAAAACAAGTTTATTTTAATGCTTTTTAACGCGTAAAACCAAAAAAACCAATTTTTTTATTTTTTTGTTTTTTAAAATTTCAAAATTTAACAAAAAGTTTAAAAAATTTTTGGGTTTAAGCTAACAGCAAAAACTTTTTAAAAAGGTAATTTTTTTTAATTAATATTTTTTTTGAAATTTACATTAAAAGTTAAATCTTAGTTTTAAAACGCTTTTTTGGGGTTTAACCGTTTTAACAAAACTAAAAACAATTTTATTATTCTTTTTTTATTAATATTGCGTCTTTGAACGATTTCAACGTCTAAAATGCGAAAATGCTTATTTTAGCAAAACAGCACTTTTTGAGTTTTTAATCTGCGTTTTAACGCGTAAAACAGCATAAAACGCGTTTTATTATTCTTTTTTTTATTAATATTGCGTCTATTTGAACGATTTCAACGTTTAAAATGCTTAAAAATCTTATTTTAGCAAAACGCCTTTTTGGGGGTTTTTAATCTGCTTTTTAACGCGAAAAACAAAAAACGACAAATTTTTTAATTTTTTTTTAATTTTTTGGATTTAACGTTTTAAAACCAAAATGCTTGAAAATGTTTTTTTGGCAAAACACCCTTTTGAGCAATCTGCTTTTTAACGCGTAAAACAGCATAAAACGCGAATTTTTATTATTCGTTTTTTTTTAAATTTTGGTCTTTTGAACGTTTAAACGATCTAAAATGTTTGAAAATGTTATTTTACAAAACAGCGTTTTGAGCTTTAATCTGCGTTTTAACGCGTAAAACAGCATAAAAGACAATTTTTTTTATTCGTTTTATTAATATTGCCTATTTAAAACGATTTCAACGTCAAAATGCTTGAAAATGCTTATTTTAGCAAAACAGCCCTTTTTGAGCTTTTCCGTTTTAACGCGTAAAAACAAAAAAACGACAAATTTTTATTATTCGTTTTATTAATATTGCTTCTTTAACGATTTAAACGATCAAAATGCTTGAAAATGTTTTTTTAGCAAAACAGCCTTTGAGCTTTAATCTGCGTTTTAAGGGTAAAACAGCATAAAACGACAATTTTTTATTATTCTTTTTTTATTAATATTGCGTCTTTTGAACGTTTCAACGATCTAAAATGCTTGAAAATGCTTATTTTAGCAAAACAGCACTTTTTTGAGCTTTAACCCGCGTTTTAACGCGTAAAACACATAAAACGACGAATTTTTTTTATTATTCTTTTTTATTTATTGCGTCTATTTGAACGATTTCAACGATCTAAAATGCTTGAAAATGCTTTTTTTTAAAACAGGGGTTTTTGGCTTTAATCTGCTTTTTAACGCGTAAAAAAACCCAAAAAAACGCAATTTTTTTATTTTCGTTTTTTTTTTAAATTTTGCATCTTTTGAACGTTTCAACGATCTAAAATGTTGAAAATCTTATTTTAGCAAAACAGCCTTTTGAGCTTTAATCTGCTTTTTTCCCCGTAA
>NW_027048190.1:0-10565 GCF_025399875.1 Dalotia coriaria | reverse complement strand
ATTTTAGAAAAACATCACCTTTTTGAGCTTTAATCAGCTTTTTAACGCGTAAAACAAAAAAACCACAAAATTTTTTTATTATTCGTTTTTATTAATATTGCGTCTATTTAAAACGTTTCAACGATCTAAAAAATGCTTGAATATGTTTTATTTTAGCAAAACACCCGTTTTGAGTTTTAAATCTGCGTTTTAACGCGTAAAACACCCATAAAACGACGAATTTTTTATTATTCGTTTTTTTTAATATTGCCCCTTTTTGGGAACGATTTCAACGATCAAAAAATCCCAAAATGCTTATTTTAGAAAAACAGCACGTTTTGAGTTTTAATTGGCTTTTTAACGCGAAAAAACAGCAAAAAAAACCAGAAATTTTTATTATTCGTTTTATTAATATTGCGTCTATTTAAAAGTTTTTCCAACGATTAAAATGGGGAAAATGCTTTTTTTAGCAAAACAGCACGTTTTGAGTTTTTAATTTCGGGTTTTCCGTAAAACAGCAAAAAAACGACGAATTTTTTATTATTCTTTTTTTATTAATATTGCTTCTTTTTTAAACATTTCAACGATCTAAAATGCTTGAAAATGCTTATTTTAGCAAAACATCACGTTTTGAGCTTTAATCAGCTTTTTAACGCGAAAAACAGCATAAAACGACGAAATTTTTTTTTCGTTTTTATTAATATTGCGCGAACTTTTTCAACGATCTAAAATGTTTGAATATTTTTTAGCAAAACAGCACTTTTTATTTAATCTTTAAGGGAAACAGCATAAAAACGACAAATTTTTTTATTATTCGTTTTTTAAATTTTTTTATTTGAACGTTTTAACACAAAAGCGGGGTTTTTTTTAGAAAAACACCTTTTTGGTTTTTAATTGGCGTTTTAACGCGAAAAACGAAAAAACGACAAATTTTTTATTATTGTTTTTATTAATATTGCTTTTTTTTGAACATTTCAACGATCAAAAATGCTTAAAAATGTTTTTTTGAAAACAGCACTTTTTATTTAACGCGTTTAACGCAAAACACATAAAAGGAATTTTTATTATTGTTTTTATTAATATTGTTTTTGAACGATTTCAACGATCTAAAGTGCTTGCATGCATTTTAGCCGACGTTTGGTTTTTTTCCCGCTTTTTAACGCGTAAACGCAAAAACGACGAAATTTTTTATTTTTTTTATTTTTTGCCCCTTTAAAAATTTCAACGACTAAAAGCAAAAAGCTTTTTTAAAAACAAGTTTTGATTTTTTAATCTGCTTTTTAACGCGAAAACGCATAAAAACAAAATTTTTATTTTCGTTTTTTTTAAATTGCTTCATTTGAACGATTTCAACGATCAAAATGCAAAAATGTAAAAAACAGCATTTTGAGCTTTAATCTGCTTTTTAACGCGTAAAACAACATAAAACGACGAAATTTTTATTATTCTTTTTTTATTCATATTGCTTCTTTTTTGAACGAAAACGATCTAAAATGCTTGAAAATGCTTATTTTCCCAAAACAGCCGTTTTGACCCAATCTGCGTTTTAAGGGTGGCAAAAAACGACGAATTTTTATTATTTTTTTTTAAAATACGCCCCGAACGATTTCAACGATCTGCAAAAAAGTTTTAAGAAAACACCTTTTTGGGTTTAATCAGCGTTTTAACGCGAAAAACACATAAAACGACGAAATTTTTTTTTCCCTTTTTTTATTAATACCGCAGAACGATTTAAACGAAAAAAAGCTGAATATGCTTTTTTGCAAAACACCCTTTTGAGTTTTAACCCGCGTTTAACGCAAACGCATAAAACGCAATTTTTTTTGTTTTTTTAAATTATTGTTTTATTTAACTTTCAACGATCAAAAAGCAAAATGCTTATTTTGCAAAACAGCACTTTTTGGCTTTAATTGGCGTTTTAAGGGTCGAAAAAACACAAAATTTTTTTATTATTGTTTTTATTAATATTCCGTTTTTTGAACGATTTCAACGATCTAAAATGCTTGAAAATGCGTTATTATAGCAAAACATCACGTTTTGAGCTTTAACTGCTGCTTTTAACGCGTAAAACAGCATAAAAACGACGAAATTTTTATTATTCGTTTTTATTAATATTGCGTCTATTTGAACGATTTCAACGATCTAAAAATGCTTCTTGAAAATGCTTATTTTAGCAAAATGTCGTTTTGAGCTTTTAATCTGCGTTTTAACGCGTAAAAACAGCATAAAAACGACGAAATTTTTATTATTCGTTTTGCCAATATTGTTTCTATTTAAACGATTTCAATGATCTAAAAATGCTGAAAAAATGCTTATTTTTAGCAAAACAGCACGTTTTGAGCTTTTAATCTGCGTTTTAACGCGTAAAACAGCATAAAAACGACAAATTTTATTATTCGTTTTATTCATATTGTTTCATTTGAACGATTTCAACGATCTAAAATGCTTTGAAAATGCTTTTATTTTGCTAAAACATCACGTTTTGAGCTTTTAATCAGCGTTTTAACGCATAAACAGCATAAAACGACGAAATTTTTATTATTCGTTTATTATTACTATTGCGTCGATTGAACGTGAGGATTTCAACGATCTAAAAATGCTTGAAAATGCTTATTTTAGCAAAACAGCACGTTTTGAGCTTTTAATCTGCGTTTAACGCGTAAAACAGCATAAAACGACGAATTTTTATTATTCGTTTTTATTAATACGTTTCTATTCTGAACGATTTCAACGATCTAAAAATGCTTGAAATGCTTATTTTAGCAAAACAGCACGTTTTGAGTTTTAATCTGCGTTTTAACGCGTAAAAACAGCATAAAAACGACGAAATTTTTATTATTCGTTTTTGTTATTGCGTCTATTTGAACGATTTCAAACGGATCTAAAATGCTTGAAAATGCTTTATTTTAGCAAACAGCACGTTTTGAGCTTTAATCTCGCTTTTTAACGCGTAAAAACAGCATAAAAACGACGAATTTTTGCATCCCCCCCAAATCCCGTCCAACCAACCCCGTTTATTTTGCATAACAGCACGTTTTGAGATTTATTCTGCGGCTTTAACGCGCAAAAACAAGCATAAAACGACACGAAATTTTTATTATCTTCGTTTTATTAATATTGCGTCTATTGAACGATTTCAACGATCTAAAATGCTTTGAAAATGCTTATTTTAGCAAAACAGCACGTTTTGAGCTTTAATCTGCGTTTTATGTAAAAACAGCATAAAAATGACGAATTTTTATTATTCGTTTTTATTAATATTGCTTCTATTTAAAACGATTTCACCGGATCTAAAATGCTTGAAAATGCTTATTTTGTAGCAAAAACAGCACGTTTTGAGCTTTAATCTGCGTTTTAACGCGTAAAACAGCATAAAACGAATGAATTTTTTATTATTCGTTTTTATTAATATTGCTTCTATTTGAAACGTGATTTCAACGATCTAAAATGCTTGAAAATGCTTATTTTAAAGCAAAAATGCAGCACGTTTTGATTTTAATCTGCGTTTTAACGCGTAAAACAGCATAAAAAACGACGAAATTTTTACGGCCCGTTTTTATTTTCAATATTGCGTCTATCGAACGATTTTCAACGATCTAAAATGCTTGAATGCTTATTTGTACAAAACAGCACGTTTTGAGTTTTAATCTGCGTTTTAACGCGCAAAACAGCATAAAAAAAACGACGAATTCTTTTTTTATTATTCGTTTTTATTAATATTGCGTCTATTTTGAACGATTTCAACGATCTAAAAATGCTTGAAAATGCTTTTATTTTAGCAAAACAGCACGTTTGAGTTTTAATCTGCGTTTTAACGCGTAAAACAGCATAAAAACGACGAATTTTTATTATTCGTTTTTATTAATATTGCTTCTATTTGGAACGTGATTTCAACGCTCTAAAATGCTTGAAAATGCTTATTTTAGCAAAACAGCACGTTTTGAGTTTTATTCTGCGTTTTAACGCGTAAAAACAGCATAAAAAAAAACGTGACGAAATTTTTATTATTCGCTTTATTAATACCGGTGCGCGTCTATTTGAACGATTTCAACGATCTAAAATGCTTCTTGAAAATGCTTATTTTAGCAAAACAGCACGTTTTGAGCTTAATCTGCGTTTTAACGCGTAAAACAGCATAAAAAATGACGAATTTTTTTATTATTCGTTTTTATTAATATTGCTTCTATTTAAACGATTTCAACGATCTAAAATGCTTGGAAAATGCTTTATTTTAGCAAAACAGCACGTTTTGAGCTTTAATCTTCGCGTTTAACGCGTAAAACAGCGCATAAAAACGACGAATTTTTATTATTCGTTTTTATTAATATTGCGTCTATTTGAACCAGATTTCAACGATTTAAAAATGCTTGAAAATGCGATATTTTAGCAAAACAGCACGTTTGAGCTTTAAATCTGCGTTTCTAACACGTAAAACAAAGTATAAAAACGACGAATTTTTATTATTCGTTTTTCTGCCATTATTGCTTCTATTTGAAACGATTTCAACATCTAAAATGCTTGAAAATGCTTATTTTACCAAAACAGCACGTTTTGAGCTTTAATCTGCGTTTAAATTGCAAAACAGCATAAAAACGTGACGAATTTTTATTATTCGTTTTTATTAATATTGCTTCTATTTGAACGATTTCAACGATCTAAAAAATGCTTGAAAATGCTTATTTTGTGCTAAAAACAGCACGTTTTGAGCTTTAATCTGCGTTTTAACGCGTAAACAGCATAAAACGACGAAATTTTTATTATTCGTTTTTTATTAATATTGCTTCTATTTGAACGATTTCAACGATCTAAAAATGCTTGAAAATGTTTATTTTAGCAAAAAACAGCACGTTTTGAGCTTTTAATCTGCGGGCTTTAACGCGTAAAACAGCATAAAACTACGAAATTTTTATTATTCGTTTTATTCATATTGCTTCCTCTTTATTTGGAACGATTTCAACGATCTAAAATGCTTGAAAATGCTTATTTTAGCAAAACAGCACGTTTTGAGTTTTTAATCTGCGTTTTAACGCGTAAAACAGCATAAAAACGACGAAATCTTTTTATTATTCGTTTTTATTAATATTGCGTCTATTTGAACGATTTCAACGATCTAAAAATGCTTGAAAAATGTTTTTTATTTTAAAGCAAAACAGCAAATGTTTTGAGTTTTAATCTGCGTTTTAACGCGTAAAACAGCATAAAACGACGAAATTTTGCCATTCGTTTTTATTAATATTGCTTCTATTTGAACGATTTCAACGATCTAAAATGTGCTTGAAAATGCTTATTTTAGCAAAACAGCACGTTTTGAGGCTTTATTCTGCGTTTTAACGCGTAAAACAGCATAAAAACGTGACGAATTTTTATTATTCGTTTTATTAATATTGCTTCTATTTGAACGGGACGCAACGATCTAAAAATGCTTGAAAATGCTTATTTTAGCAAAACAGCACGTTTTGTCCTTTTTCTGCGTTTTAACGCGTAAAACAGCATAAAACGACGAAATTTTTATTATTCGTTTTTTATTAATATCGCGTCTATTTGAAACGATTTCAACGATCTAAAAATGCTTGAAAATGCTTATTTTAAAGCAAAACAGCACGTTTTGAGCTTTTATCCGCGTTTTAACGCGTAAACAGCATAAAAAATGACGAATTTTTATTATTCGCTGTTTTATTAATATTGCTCCAATTTAAAACGATTTCAACAACAATCTAAAATGTTTGAAAATGCTTATTTTAGCAAAACAGCACGTTTGAGCTTTTAATCTGCGTTTTAACGCGTAAAACAGCATAAAACGACGAAATTTTTATTATTCGTTTTTATTCATATTGCTTCTCTATTTGAACGATTTCAACGATCTAAAATGCTTGAAATGCTTTTATTTTAAAGCAAAAACAGCACGTTTTGAGCTTAATCTGCGTTTTAACGCGTAAAACAGCATAAAACGACGAATTTTTTATTATTCGTTTTATTAATATTAAAGCCTGGCCTGAACGTGATTTCAACGATCTAAAAATGCTTGAAAATGTTTTTATTTTAGCAAAACAGCACGTTTTGAGTTTTAATTCATGTTTAACGCGTAAACAGCATAAAACGACGAAATCTTATTATTCGTTTCTTATTAATATTGTTTATTTGAACGATTTCAACGATCTAAAATGCTTGAAAATGCTTATTTTAAGCAAACAGCACGTTTAGAGCTTTAATCTGCGTTTTAACGCGTAAAAACAGCATAAAAAACGACGAATTTTTTATTATTCGTTTTATTAATATTGCGTCTATTTCCGGAATGATTTCAACGATCTAAAATGCTTGAAAATGCCTATTTTAGCAAAACAGCACATTTGAGTTTTAATCTGCGTTTCTTAACGCGTAAAACAGCATAAAACGACGAATTTTTATTATTCGTTTTTATTAATATTGCGTCTATTTGAACGATTTCAACGATCTAAAATGCTTGAAAATGCCTTATTTAGCAAAACAGCACGATTTGATCTTTTAATCTGCGTTTTAACGCGTAAACAGCATAAAAAAACGACGAATTTTTTATTATCTTCGTTTTTATTAATATTTCTACTATTTGAACGATTTCCACGATCTAAAATGCTTGAAAATGCTTTATTTTAGCAAACAGCACGTTTCTTGAGCTTTCTTTTTTCTGCGTTTTAACGCGTAAACAGCATAAAAACGACGAAATTTTTATTATTCGTTTTTATTAATATTGCGTCTATTTTGAACGATTTCAACGATCTAAAATGCTTGAAAATGCTTACGAAAGCAAACAGCACGTTTTGAGTTTAATCTGCGTTTTAACGCGTAAAACAGCATAAAAATGACGAATTTTATTATTCGTTTTTATTAATATTGCTTCTATTTAAACGATTTCAACAACAATCTAAAATGCTTGAAAATGCTTATTTTAGCAAAACGGCACGTTTTTGAGCTTTAATCTGCGTTTAACGCGTAAACAGCATAAAAAACGACGAAATTCTTTATTATTTGTTTTTATTCATAATAGTTTCGGCTTCTGAACGATTTCCCAACGATCTAAAAATGCTTGAAAATGCTTATTTTAGCAAACAGCACGTTTTGAACTTTAATCTGCGTTTAACGCGCAAAAACAAAATACAAAAACGTGACGAATTTTTTATTATTCGTTTTTATTAATATTGCTTCTATTTGAACGATTTCAACGACCCAAAATGCTTGAAAATGCTTATTTTAGCAAAAGCAGCGTTTTGAGTTTTTATTCTGCGTTTTAACGCGTAAAAACAGCACAAAAACGACGAAATTTTTATTATTCGTTTTTATTAATATTGCGTCTATTTGAACGATTTCAACGATCTAAGATGCTTTGAAATGCTATTTTAAAGCAAAACAGCACGTTTTGAGCTTTAATCTGCGTTTTAACGCGTAAACAGCATAAAATGACGAATTTTTATTATTCGTTTTTTATTAATATTAGTTTCTATTTAAACTATTTCAACAATCTAAATGCTTGAAAATGCTTTATTTTAGCAAAAACAGCACGATTTGAGCTTTCAATCTGCGTTTTTTAACGTAAGCGTAAAACAGCATAAAAACGACGAAATTTTTATTATTTGTTTTTATTCATATTGTTTCATTTGGAACGGATTTCAACGATCTAAAATGCTTGAAAATGCTTATTTTAGCAAAACAGCACGTTTTGAGTTTAATCTGCGTTTTAACGCGTAAAACAGCATAAAACGACGAATTTTTTTATTATTCGTTTTTACATTATTGCGTCTATTTGAATGATTTCAACGATCTAAAATGCTTCAAAAATGTTTATTTTAGCAAAACAGCACGTTTTGAGCGCTTTAATCTGCGCTTAAACGCGTAAAACAGCATAAAAAACGACGAATTTTTATTATTCGTTTTTATTAATATTGCTTCATTTGAACGATTTCAACGATCTAAAATGCTGAAAATGCTATTTTAGCAAAAAAACAGCACATTTTGAGCTTTTAATCTGCGTTTAACGCGTAAACAGCATAAAAACGACGAATTTTTATTATTCGTTTTATTACTGGCTGCTGCGTCTATTTGAACGATTTCAACGATCTAAAATGTTTGAAAATGCTTATTTTTAGCAAAACAGCACGTTTTGAGTTTTAATGCGTTTTAACGCGTAAAACAGCATAAAAACGACGAATTTTTTATTATTCGTTTTTATTAATATTGCTTTGTTTAAAACGATTTCAACAATAATCTAAAAATGCTTGAAAATGCTTATTTTAGCAAAAACGGCACGTTTTGAGTTTTAATCTGCGTTTTAACGCGTAAAACAGCATAAAAACGACGAAATTTTTATTATTTGTTTTTTATTCATATTGCTTCTATTTGAACGATTTCAACGATCTAAAAATGCTTCGGAAAATGCTTTTTATTTTAGCAAAACAGCACGTTTTGAGCTTTAATCTGCGTTTTAACGCGTAAAAACAGCATAAAAACGACGAATTTTTTATTATTATTCGTTTTTATTACGTTGCGTCTATTTTGAACGATTTCAACGATCTAAAAATGCTTGAAAATGTTTTATTTTGCAAAACAGCACGTTTTGAGTTTAATCTGCGTTTTAACGCGTAAACAGCATAAAAAAACGACGAATTTTTTTATTATTCGTTTCTATTAATATTGCTTCTATTTGGAACGATTTCAATGATCTAAAATGCTTGAAAATGCTTTATTTTAGCAAAACAGCATCGTTTAGAGTTTTTAATCTGTTTTTTAAACCCTTTTTTAAAACGATTTTAATTCTTTTTTAAAATGCTTTTTTAAAACAAAACTTTTTAAAAAGTTTTAATGCTTTTTTAAGCAAAAACACTTTAAAAAATTGCGTTTTTATACGTAAAAATATTTTCTTTTTAAACGTTTTTAAAATTAAATTGCTTAAATTTAATTTTAAAAACAAATGTTTAAAATTTATTGTTTTAACGGCAAAACGCTTTTAAAAGACGTTTTTAATTTTTGTTTTATTAAGATTTAAATTTAGTTTTTAAATCTTAAATTGCTTATTTAAAAAACACACTTTAAAATTTAAAAAGGGTTTTTAAGCAAACAGCTTTTAACAAATTTTTTATAAAATAAAAAGCTTTTTTTTCGTTTTAAAATTAAAATTGCTTAAATTTGAAATTTTAAAAAGACATGGTTTAAAAATGCTTTTAAGCAAAACAGAAAAAGACGTTTTTTATTCGTTTTAATTAAAAGCCAAACGATTTAAATCTTTTGAAATTGCTTATTTTGAAATGATTTTAAGTTTAAAATGCTTTAAAAGCTTATTTAAGCAAAATAACGAATTTTTTTTAAATTGGGTTTTATAAGTTTTTTTAAAATATAAAAAATTTTAAAATTTGTTAAAATTGCTTCTAAAAACAAAATTAAAGCTTAAATGTTTTTATTTAAAGCAAAAACAGAATTTTATTTTTTGGGTTTTTTATAGCTAAAAGATAAACGACAAATTTAAAAATGCTATTTTCAAAAGCCTTTGACTTAACGGTTTAAGGGACAAAAGCTTAAAAGTTTTTTTACAAAAACTTTTGGTTATTTGAATGTTTTAACGCTAAAAGCCTAAAAGCAATTTTTAAATCGTTTTTATTTTTTCTTTTAAAGGTTAACGCTAAAAGCAATTTATTTACAAAAATGTTTTATTTAAGGGTTTAACATCTAAAAAGCTTAAAAGCAATTTTTTAAAACAGCTTTTATTTAATTGCGTTTTACTAAGATAAAACGACAATTTTAATTCTTTTTTACAGGCACTTTAAACTTTAAATCTGCGTTAAAAGCTTAAAAGCAAAAACGACGTTTTTTTTTCGAAATTACCATTTAAGGGAAATTTGTTTTAAATTTAAATGCTTTTTTAAACAGAAATTTAATTAAAATGTTTAAAAAAACAAATAAAAACGCAATTTTTTTTAATTCGTTTTAAAAAACCATAAAACGACAAAATTAAAATGTTTTAAAATTGCTTTATTTAACGATTAAGCGTTATTTTAATTGCTTTTAAGCAAAACAGCACTAAAACTTAAAATTTTTTTATTTTACAGCTAGACGATTTTAATTTTTATTAAATGCTTTTTTTAAAATTTAAGCAAAAGCCGTTTTAAATTTTAAAACGCCGTTTTACCGCGTAACGCTAAAACAGAATAATTTTTTTATTTTTTTTTATATTGCGTTTAACGAAAATTAAATCTATTTGAAACCCAAGTTTTGGCAAACGCCGTTTTAAGCTAAGTTTTAAAACGCGAAATTTTAATCGTTTTTTTATATTGGTTTTTAAATTGTTTCATTTAAAATTTAAAATCAAAATTTGCAAAAGCTTTTTTTAACCCCGTTTAAGCTTAACGCTAATACGAATTTTAATTTTTTATTATTTGTTTTTAATATTTCACCAACATTTAAAATCTATGCTTGAAAATGCGATTTAGCAAAACGCGTTTTGGGGTTTAAAACGCTTAAACGCGAAATTTTAAAAAGGTTTTTTATTATTGTTTTTTAAATTTCATTTAAAATTTAAATTTTATTTTGAAAACCCTTTTTTAGCAAAAACCAAAAAGGTTTTA
>NW_027048189.1:0-10566 GCF_025399875.1 Dalotia coriaria | reverse complement strand
TTCTTTAACGATCTAAAATGCTTGAAATGCTTATTTTAGCAAAACAGCACGTTTTGAGCTTTAATCGCGTTTAACGCGTAAAACAGCATAAAACGACGAATTTTTTATTATTCTTTTTTATTAATATTGCTTCAATTTGAACGATTTCAACGATCTAAAATGCTTGAAAATGCTTATTTTAGCAAAACAGCACGTTTGAGCTTTATTCTGCGTTTTAACGCGAAAACACATAAAACGACAAAATTTTTTTATTATTCGTTTTTATTAATATGCGTCTATTTGAACGATTTCAACGATGATCTAAAATGCTCTGAAAATGCTTATTTTAGCAAAACAGCACGTTTGAGTTTAATCTGCGTTTTAACGCGTAAAACAGCATAAAAACGACGAATTTTTATTATTCGTTTTTATTAATATTGCTTCTATTTAAACGATTTCAACGATCTAAAATGCTTGAAAATGCTTATTTTAGCAAAACAGCACGTTTTGAGCTTTTAATCTGCGTTTTAACGCGTAAACAGCATAAAAACGACGAAATTTTTATTATTCGTTTTTATTAATATTGCTTATATTTGAACGATTTCAACGATCTAAAATGCTTGAAAAGCTTTTAGCAAACAGCACGTTTGAGCTTTAATCTGCGTTTTAACGCGTAAAACAGCATAAAACGACGAATTTTTATTATTCGTTTTTATTAATATGCTCTATTTGAACGATTTCAACGATCTAAAAATGCTTGAAAATGCTTATTTTAGCAAAACAGCACGTTTTGTGCTTTAATCAGCGTTTTAACGCGTAAAACAGCATAAAAACGACGAAATTTTTATTATTCGTTTTTATTAATATTGCGTCTATTTGAACGATTTCAACGATCTAAAATGCTTGAAAATGCTTATTTTAGCAAAACAGCAGTTTTGAGCTTTAATCTGCGTTTTAACGCGTAAACAGCATAAAACGACGAATTTTTATTATTCGTTTTTTATTAATATTGCTTCTATTTGAACGATTTCAACGATCAAATGCTTGAAAATGCTTATTTTAGCAAAACAGCACGTTTTGAGCTTTAATCTGCGTTTTAACGCGTAAAACAGCATAAAACGACAAATTTTATTATTCGTTTTTATTAATATTGCGTTATTTGAACGATTTCAACGATCTAAAATGCTTGAAAATGCTCATTTTAGCAAAACAGCCGTTTTGAGCTTTAATCTGCGTTTTAACGCGTAAACAGCATAAAACGACGAATTTTTTTATTCGTTTTTATTAATATTGCTTTTATTTGAACGATTTCAACGATCTAAAATGCTTGAAAATGCTTTATTTTAGCAAAACAGCACGTTTTGAGTTTTATGCTTATTTTAGCAAAACGGCACGTTTGAGCTTTAATCAACGTTTTAACGCGTAAGACAACATAAAACGACGAATTTTTTTTGTATTCGGTTTTTTTATTAATATTGCGTCTATTTGAACGATTTCAACGATCTAAAATGCTTGAAAATGCTTATTTTAGCAAAACAGCACGTTTTGAGCTTTAATCTGCGTTTTAACGCGTAAAACAGCATAAACGACGAATTTTTATTATTCGTTTTTATTAATATTGCGTCTATTCGAACGATTTCAACGTCTAAAATGCTTGAAAATGTATTTTTTGGCAAAACGGCACGTTTTGAGCTTTAATCAGCGTTTTAACGCGTAGACAGCATAAAAACGACGAATTTTTTTATTATTCGGTTTTATTAATATTGCGTCTATTTGAACGATTTCAACGATCTAAAATGCTTGAAATGCTTATTTAGCAAAATAGCACGTTTTGAGCTTTTAATCTGCGTTTAACGCGTAAACAGCATAAAACGGCGGGCGCGTATTTATTCGTTTTTTATTAATATTGCTTCTATTTGAACGATTTCAACGATCTAAAATGCTTGAAAATGCTTATTTTAGCAAAACAGCACGTTTTGAGCTTTAATCTGCGTTTGGCGCGTAAAACAGCATAAAAACGACGAATTTTTATTATTCGTTTTTATTAATGACTGCGTCTATTTGAACGATTTCAACGATCTAAATGCTTGAAAATGCTTATTATAGCAAAACAGCACGTTTTGAGCTTTAATCCTGCGTTTTAACGTAAAACAGCATAAAAATGACGAATTTTTTATTATTCGTTTTTATTAATATTGCTTCTATTTAAACGATTTCAACGATCTAAAATGGCGAAAATGCTTATTTTAGCAAAACAGCACGTTTGAGCACAATCAGCGTTTTAACGTGTAAACCAACATAAAACGACGAAATTTTTATTATTCGTTTTTTATTAATATTGCTTCCTATTTGAACGATTTCAACGATCTAAAATGCTTGAAAATGCTTATTTTAGCAAAACAAACGTTTTGAGCTTTTAATCTGCGTTTTAACGCGTAAACAGCATAAAACGACGAATTTTTATTATTCGTTTTTTATTAATATTGCGTCTATTTGGCGAACGATTTCAACGATCTACAATGCTTGAAAATGCTTATTTTTAGCAAAACAGCACGTTTTGAGCTTTAATCTGCACGTTTTAACGCGTAAACAGCATAAAGCAGCGAATTTTTATTATTCGTTTTTATTAATATTGCTTCTATTTGAACGATTTAACGATCTAAAATGCTTGAAAATGCTTATTTTAACAAAACAGCACGTTTTGAGCTTTAATCTGGTTTTAACGCGTAAAACATAAAACGACGAAATTTTTTATTATTCGTTTTTATTAATATTGCGTCTATTTGAACGATTTCAACGATCTAAAATGCTTGAAAATGCTTATTTTCGCAAAACAGCACGTTTGGGAAAGCTTTAATCTGCGTTTTAACGCGTAAAACAACGCCAAAACGGCAATTTTTTATTATTCGTTTTTTATTAATATTGCTTCTATTTGAACGATTTCAACGATCTAAAATGTGAAAATACTTATTTTAGCAAAACAACGTTTTGAGCTTTTATTCTGCGTTTTAATGCGTAAAACAGCATAAAACGACGAAATTTTATTATTCCTATTTTATTAATATTGCGTCTATTTGAACGATTTAAACGATCTAAAATGCTTGAAAATGCATATTTTAGCAAAACAGCGTTTTGAGCTTTAATCTGCACGTTTTAACGCGTAAAACAACATAAAAATGACGAATTTTTTATTATTCGTTTTTATTAATATTGCTTCTATTTAAACGATTTCAACGATCTAAAATGCTTGAAAATGCTTATTTTAGCAAAACAGCACGTTTTGAGCTTTAATCTGCGTTTAACGCGTAAAACCAGCATATAAAACGACGGGGAATTTTATTATTCGTTTTTTTATTAATATTGCTTCTTCGCAAACGATTTCAACGATCTAAAATGCTTGAAAATGCTTATTTTGCAAAACAGCGTTTTGAGCTTTAATCTGCGTTTTAACGCGCGTAAAACAGCATAAAAACGACGAATTTTTTATTATTCGTTTTTATTAATATTGCGTCTATTTGAACGATTTCAGCGATCTAAAATGCTTGAAAATGCTTATTTTGTAAAGCAGCACGTTTTGAGCTTTAATCTGCGTTTTAACGCGTAAAACAACATAAAACGACGAATTTTTATTATTCGTTTTATTAATATTGCGTCTATTTGAACGATTCAACGATCTAAAATGCTTGAAAATGCTTATTTAGCAAAACCAGCACGTTTGAGCTTTTAATCTGCGTTTTAACGCGTAAAACAGCATAAAACGACGAATTTTTATTATTCGTTTTTTATTAATATTGCGTCTATTTGAACGATATCAACAGTCTAAAATGCTTGAAAATGCTTATTTTAGCAAAACAGCACGTTTTGTGAGCTTTAATCTGCGTTTTAACGCGTAAAACAGCATAAAAATGACAATTTTTATTATTCGTTTTTATTAATATTTGCTTCTATTTAAACGATTTCAACGATCTAAAATGCTTGAAAATGCTTATTTTAGCAAGAAACAGCACGTATTGAGTTTTTAATCTGCGTTTTAACGCGTAAAAACAACATAAAAACGACGAAATTTTATTATTCGTTTTTATTAATATTGCTTCTATTTAAACAGTTTCAACGATCTAAAATGCTTGAAAATGCTTATTTTTAAAACAGCGTTTTGAGCAATCTGCGTTTTAACGCGTAAAACAACATAAAAACGACGAATTTTTTATTATTCGTTTTTATTAATATTGCGTCTATTTGAACGATTTCAACGATCTAAAATGCTTGAAAATGCTTATTTAGCAAAACAGCACGTTTTGAGCTTTAATCTGCGTTTTAACGCGTAAAACAACATAAAACGACAGGTACATTATTCGTTTTTTATTAATATTGCGTCTACTGAACGATTCCAACGATCTAAATGCTTGAAAATGCTTATTTTAGCAAAACAGCACGTTTGAGCAATCTGCGTTTTAACGCGTAAAACAACATAAAACGACAGATTTTTATTATTCGTTTTTTTTTTATTAATATTACTTCTATTTGAACGATTTCAACGATCTAAAATGCTTGAAAATGCTTATTTAACAAAACAACGTTTTGAGCTTTGATCTCGTTTTAACGCGTAAAACAGCATAAAACGACGAATTTTTTATTATTCGTTTTTTATTAATATTGCGTCTGTTGAACGATTTCAACGATCTAAAATGCTTGAAAATGCTTATTTTAGCAAAACAGCGTTTGAGCTTTTAATCTGCGTTTTAACGCGTAAAGCAACGCATAAAACGACGAATTTTTATTATTCGTTTTTATTAATATTGCTTCTATTTGAACATTTCAACGATCGATGCTTGAAAATGCTTATTTTAGCAAAACAGCACATTTTGAGCTTTATTCTGCGTTTTAACGCATTAAAACAACATAAAAACGACAGAATTTTTATTATTCGTATTTTATTAATATTGCGTCTATTTGAACGATTTCAACGATCTAAAATGCTTGAAAATGCCTATTTTAGCAAACAGCACGTTTTGAGGGCTTTAATCTGCGTTTTAACGCGTAAAACAGCATAAAAATGACGGAATTTTTTTATTATTCGTTTTTTTATTATGTGCTTCTATTTAAACGTGATTTCAACGATCTAAAATGCTTAGCGAAAATGCTTATTTTAGCAAAACAGCACGTTTTGAGCTTTAATCTGCGTTTTAACGCGTATTAAAACAACATAAAAACGACGGTACATTATTCGTTTTTTATTAATATTGCTTCTATTTGAACGATTTCCAGCGATCGTCTTGAAAATGCTTATTTTAGCAAAACAGCGCGTTTTGAGCTTTAATGCGTTTTAACGCGTAAAACAACATAAAATGATAAATTTTTTATTATTAGTTTTTTATTAATATTGCGTCTATTTGAACGATTTCAACGTCTAAAATGCTTGAAAATGCTTATTTTAACAAAACCAGCGTTTTGAGCTTTACATCTGCGTTTTAACGCGTAAAACAGCATAAAAACGACGAAATTTTTATTCGTTTTTTATTAATGGCCTTCTATTTGAACGATTCTAACGATCTAAAATGCTTGAAAATGCTTATTTTAGCAAACAGCACGTTTTGAGCTTTAATCTGCGTTTTAACGCGTAAACAACATATAAAAACGACGAAATTTTTATTATTCGTTTTTATTAATATTGCGTCTATTTGAACGATTTCAACGATCTAAAATGCTTGGAAATGCTTATTTTAGCAAAAGACAGCACGTTTTGAGCTTTATTCTGCGTTTTAACGCGTAAAACCGCATAAAAACGACGAGGGTACCAGTATTCGTTTTTTATTTTTTATTTGCGTCTATTTGAACGATTTCAACGATCTAAAATGCTTGAAAATGCTTATTTTAGCAAAACAGCACGTTTGAGCTTTAATCTGCGTTTAACGCGTAAAACAACATAAAACGACGAATTTTTTATTATTCGTTTTTTATTATTGTGCTTCTATTTGAACGTTTCAACGATCTAAAATGCTTGAAAATGCTTATTTTTAGCAAAACAGCACGTTTTGAGCTTTTAATCCAGCGTTTTAACGCGTAAAACAACATAAAACGATGAAATTTTTGTTATTCGTTTTTTATTAATATTGCTTCTATTGTGAACGATTTCAGCGATCTAAAATGCTTGAAAATGCTTATTTTTAGCAAAACAGCACGTTTTGAGCTTTAATCTGCGTTTTTGCGCGTAAAACAGCATAAAACGATGGTACACATTATTCGTTTTTTATTATTGTGCTTCTATTTGAACGATTTCAACGTCAAAATGCTTGAAGTAACATTTTAGCAAAACAGAACGTTTTGAGCTTTAATCTGCGTTTTAACGCGTAAACAGCGCATAAAACGACGAAATTTTTATTATTCGTTTTTTATTAATATTGCGTCTATTTGAACAGTTCAACGATCTACAATGCTTGAAAATGCTTATTTTAGCAAAACAGCACGTTTTTGAGCTTTTAATCACGTTTTAACGCGTAAAACAGCATAAAAACGACGAATTTTTTATTATTCGTTTTTTTATTAATATTGCTTCTATTTGAACGATTTCAACGTCTAAAATGCTTGAAAATGCTTTATTTTAGCAAAACAGCACGTTTTGAGCTTTAATCTGCGTTTAACGCGTAAGAGCAACATAAAACGACAATTTTTATTATTCGTTTTTATTAATATTGCTTCTATTTGAACGATTTCAACGATCTAAAATGCTTGAAAATGCTTATTTTAGCAAAACAGCACGTTTTGAGTTTTAAT
Source organism: Dalotia coriaria (assembly GCF_025399875.1). Classification (NCBI taxonomy): domain Eukaryota; kingdom Metazoa; phylum Arthropoda; class Insecta; order Coleoptera; family Staphylinidae; genus Dalotia; species Dalotia coriaria. The sequence continues at coordinate 3,816 of NW_027048189.1, read as the reverse complement.
CTGCGTTTAACGCGTAAAACAGCATAAAACGACGAATTTTTTATTATTCGTTTTTTATTAATATTGCTTCTATTTGAACGATTTCCAGCGATCTCAAATGCTTGAAAATGCTTATTTTTAGCAAAACAGCGCGTTTTGGGCTTTATTCTGCGTTTTAACGCGTAAAACAACATAAAACGACGAAATTTTATTCGTATTTTATTAATATTGCGCGTCTGTTTGAACGATTTCAGCGATCTAAAATGCTTGAAAATGCATATTATATGTAAAACAGCACGTTTTGAGCTTTAATCTGCGTTTTAACGCGTAAACAACATAAAAACGACGATTTTTTATTATTTGTTTTATTAATATTGCTTCTATTTAAACGATTTCAACGATCTAAAATGCTTGAAAATGCTTATTTTAGCAAAACAGCACGTTTTGAGCTTTAATCTGCGTTTAACGCGTAAAACAACATAAAAACGACGAAATTTTTATTATTTGTTTTATTAATATTGCTTCTATTTAAACGGTTTCAACGATCTAAAATGCTTGAGAAAATGCTTGTTTTAGCAAAACAGCACGTTTTGAGCTTTAATCACCTTTAACGCGTAAACAGCGCCAAAACGACGAATTTTTATTATTCGTTTTTATTAATATTGCGTCTATTTGAACGATTTCAACGATCTAAAATGCTTGAAATGCTTATTTTAGCAAAACAGCACGTTTGTGAGCTTTAATCAGCGTTTTTAACGCGTAAAACAATAAAAACGACGAATTTTTTATTATTCGTTTTTTATTAATATTGCGTCTATTTGGACGTTTCAACGATCTAAAATGCTTGAAAATGCTTATTTTAGCAAAACAGCACGTTTTTGAGCTTTAATCTGCGTTTTAACGCGTAAAACAGCATCAAAACGACGAATTTTTATTATTCGTTTTTATTAATATGCTTCTGTTGAACGATTTCAACGTCAAAATGCCCGAAAATGCTTATTTTATAAAACAGCACGTTTTGAGCTTTGATCTGCGTTTTAACGCGTAAAACAGCATAAAACGACGAATTTTTATTATTCGTTTTTATTAATATTGCGTCTATTTGAACGATTTCAACGATCTAAAATGCTTGAAAATGCTTATTTTAGCAAAACAGCACGTTTTTGAGCTTTAATCTGCGTTTTTAACGCGTAAAACAGCATAAAATGACAGTGCAATTATTCGTTTTTATTAATATTGCGTCTATTTGAACGATTTCAACTTGATCTAAAATGCTTGAAAATGCTTATTTTAACAAACAACACGTTTTGAGCTTTATTCTGCTGATTTTAACGCGTAAAACAACATAAAACGATGAAATTTTATTATTCGTATTTTATTAATATTGCGTCTATTTGAACAGTTTCAACGATCTAAAATGCTTGAAAATGCTTATTTTAACAAAACAGCACGTTTTAAGCTTTAATCTGCGTTTTTAACGTAAAACAACATAAAATGACGAATTTTTATTATTCGTTTTTTAAAAAAAAAACCAAAAAAAAAAATTTTTTTTTTTTTTTTTGGGGAACGTTTTTTTTTTTTTTAAAAAAAGCTTAAAACCCTTAAAAAAATTTTTTTTTTTTTTTTTTAAAAAAAAAAATTTTTAAAAAAAATTTTTTTTTTAAAAAACCCTTTGGTTTAACCCCCGGAAAATTTTTTAAAAAAAATTTTTTTGGGTTTTTTTTTTTTCCAAAAAAACCCTTTAAAAACAAAATTTTTAAAATTTTTTTTTTAAAAAAACCCTTTGGGGGTTTTTCCGTTTTTAAAAAAAAAATTTAAAAAAAAAAAATTTTTTTTTAAATTTGCTTTTTGGGAAAAACCAAAAAACGTTTTTTTTTGGGAAAAAATTTTTTTTTTTTTTTAAAAAAAAAAAAAAAAAAAAAAAATTTTTTTTTTTTTTTTTAATTTTTTTTAAAAAAAAAAAAAAAAAAAAAAAATTTTTTTTTTGAAAAATTTTTTTAACCTTTTTAAAAAAAAAAAAGGTTTTTTTTTTAAAACCCAAAAAAATTTTTTTTTTTTTAAAAAAAAAAAACCAAATTTTTTTTTTTTTTTAAATTTTCGGGGAAAAAAAAAAAGGGGGAAAATTTTTTTTTCCAAAAATTTTGGAAATTTTTTCCGAAAAAGAAAAAAAAAATTTTTTTTTTAAAAAGGTTTTTTTTTTTTTTTTAAGGGAAAAAAACCCAAAAAAAGCAAAATTTTTTTTTTTTTTAAAAAAATTTTTTTGGGTTTTTTAAACCAAAACCTTTTAAAAAAAAAAAATTTTTTTTTTTTTAATTTTTTTTTAAAAAAAAAAAAAACCAATTTTTTTTAAATTTTTTTTTAAAAAACCCCTTTTTAATTTTTTTTTTTCCCAAAAAAAATTTTTTAAAAAAAATTTTTTTTTTTTTTTGGTTTTTTTAAAAAAAAAAAAAACCTTTTTTTTTAAAATTTTTTTAAAAACCATTTGGTTTAACGCCTTTTTAAAAAAAAAATTTTTAAAAAAGGGGTTTTTTTTTTTTTTCCCCCAAACCCCCCCCAAAAAAAAATTTTTTGGTTTTTTTTTTTTTGGGGGGTTTTTTTTCTTTTGGGAAAAAAAAAAAAAAAAATTTTTTTTTTTTTTTTTAAAGCAAAAAAAGAAAAACAACAAAATTTTTTTTGTTTTTTTTTTGGAAAAGGCCCCTTTTTTTTGGTTTAAAAAAAAAAAAAGGGGGGGTTTTTTTTTTTTTTTTAAAAGTTTAAAAAAAAAATTTTTTAAAATTTTTTTTTAAAAAAAAAATTTTTTTAAATTTTTGGAAAAATTTAAAAAATTTTTTTTAAAAAAAAATTTTGGTTTTTTTTTTTTTAAAAAAAAAAAAAAGTTTTTTTTAAAAAGGTTTTTAAATTTTTCCCCAAAAAAATTTTTAAAAAAATTTTTTTGGTTTTTAAATTTTTTTAAAAAAAAAAAAAAACCCTTTTAAAAAGGCTTTTTTAAAAAAGGGAAAAATCTTTTTTTTTTAAAAACCCTTTTTTTTTTTTTTTTTAAAAAAAAAAATTTTTAAAATTTTTTTAAATTTTTTTTAAAAAACGGGGATTTTTAAAATCTTTTTTTTAAACAAAAAAAAAATTTAAAAATTTTCTTTTAAAAATTTTTTAAAACGAAAAAAAAAGTTTTTATTTTTTTTAAAAAAAATTTTTTTTTTTTAAAAGTTTTAAACAAAAAAGGGGTTTTTTTTTTTTTTTTTTTAAAAAAAAAAAAAATTTTAAAATTTTTTTAAATTTTTTTTCCAAAAAAGGAAAAACCTTTTTTAAAAAAAAAAAAACCCCAAATTTTTTTCTTTTTTTTTTTCCTTTAAAAAATTTAAAACGAAAAATTTTAAATTTTTTTTAAAAAAAAAAAAAAAAATTTTTTTTTAAAAAAAATTTTTAAAAAAAAATTTTTTTAATTTTTTTTTTTTAAAAAAAAAATTTTTAAATTTTAAAAATTTTTTTTTAAATTTTTTTCCAAAAAAACCCCCCCCGGGGGGTTTTTTTAAAAAAAAAAGGGTTTTTTTTTTTTTAAAAAAAAAAACCAAAAATTTTTTTTTTTTAAAAAATTTTTTTTTTTTTAAAAAAAGCCCTTTTTTTAAAATTTTTTTAAAAAAAAAAAAAATTTAAACTTTTTTTTTTTTAAAAAAAAAAATTTTTAAAAATTTTTAAATTTTTTTTTTTTAAAAAAAGCCCTTTTTTAAAATTTTTTTAAAAAAACCCGGGCTTTTTTTTTTTTAAAAAAAAAAAATTTTTTTTTTTTAAAATTTTTTTTAAAAATTTTTTTTTGGGCCTTTTAAAAAAAAAAATTTTTTT
>NW_027048188.1:0-10570 GCF_025399875.1 Dalotia coriaria | reverse complement strand
CCCCCTTTTAAATCTTGCGTTTTTTTAAAAACGGGCAAAACGCAAACAAAAAAAACGACAAATTTTTTTTTTTTATTCGTTTTATTAATATTGTAAACGATTTCAACGATCTAAAATGCTGAAAATGCTTATTTTAGCAAAACAAAGTTTTATTTTTTCTGCTTTTTAACGCGAAAAACAGCATAAAAACACGAAATTTTTATTATTCGTTTTTATTAATATGGTCATTTGGAACGATTTCAACGATCTAAAAATGTTGAAAATGCTTATTTTAGCAAAAACACACGTTTTGAGTTTAATCTGCGTTTTAACGCGTAAACAGCATAAAATGACGAATTTTTATTATTCTTTTTTATTAATATTGCTTCTTTTAAACGATTTCAACGATCTAAAATGCTTGAAAATGCTTATTTAGCAAAACAGCACGTTTTGAGTTTTAATCTGCTTTTAACGCTAAACAGCATAAAAACGACGAAATTTTTTATTATTCGTTTTTATTTTTATTGCGTCTATTTGATCGATTCCAACGATCTAAAAATGCTTGAAAAATGTTTATTTTAGCAAAACAGAGTTTTGAGTTTAATCTGCGTTTTAACGCGTAAAACAGCATAAAAACGACAAAATTTTTATTATTCGTTTTTATAATATTGCTTCTATTTGAACGATTTCAACGATCTAAAATGCTTGAAAATGCTTATTTTAGCAAAACAGCACGTTTTGAGTTTATTCTGCTTTTTAACGCGTAAAACAGCATAAAAACGACGAAATTTTTATTATTCGTTTTTATTAATATTGCGTCTATTTAACGATTTCAACGATCAAAAAATGCTTGAAAATGTTTTTTTAGCAAACAGCACTTTTTTGAGTTTAATCTGCGTTTAACGCGTAAAAACAGATAAAAACGACGAATTTTTTTATTATTCGTTTTATTAATATTGCTCTATTTGAACGATTTCAACGATCAAAAATGTTTTTGAAAATGTTTTTTTAGCAAAACAGCACTTTTGAGCTTTAATCTGCGTTTTAACGCGTAAACAGCATAAAACGACGAATTTTTATTATTCGTTTTTATTATTTGTTTATTTGAACGATTTCAACGATCTAAATGTTAAAATGCTTATTTTAGAAAAAAGAGTTTTGAGCTTTATTCGCGTTTTAACGCGTAAAACAGCATAAAAACGACGAAATTTTTATTATTCGTTTTTATTAATATTGCGTCTATTTGAACGATTTCAACGATCTAAAATGCTTGAAAATGCTTATTTTAGCAAAACAGCACGTTTTGAGTTTTAAATTCTGCGTTTTAACGCGTAAAACAGCATAAAACGACGAATTTTTATTATTCGTTTTTATTTTTGCTTCTATTTGAAATTTAACGATCTAAAATGCTTGAAAATGCTTATTTTAGCAAAACAGCACGTTTTGAGTTTAATCTGCGTTTTAACGCGTAAAAACAGCATAAAAACGACGAATTTTTATTATTCGTTTTTATTAATATTGCTCTATTTGAACGATTTAAAAGATTTTAAAAATGCTTGAAAATGCTTATTTTAGCAAAAGCATTTTTGAGTTTTTAATCTGCGTTTTAACGCGTAAAAAAGATAAAAGGACGAAATTTTTATTATTCGTTTTTATTAATATTGCTCTATTTGAACGATTTCAACGATCTAAAATGTTGAAAATGCTTATTTTAGCAAAACAGCACGTTTTGAGTTTAACTGCGTTTTAACGCGTAAAACAGCATAAAACGACGAATTTTTATTATCGTTTTATTAATATTGCGACTTTTTTGAACGATTTCAACGATCTAAAATGTTTTAAATGCTTTTTTAGCAAAACAGCACGTTTTGAGTTTTAATCAGCGTTTTAACGCGAAAAACCATAAAAACGACGAAATTTTTATTTTTCGTTTTTATTAATATTGCTCTATTTGAACGATTTCAAGGGATCTAAAATGCTTAAAAAATGCTTATTTTAGCAAACAGACTTTTGAGTTTAATCTGCGTTTTAAGCGTAAAACACAAAAAAACGACGAATTTTTATTATTCGTTTTTATTAATTTTCATTTGAACGATTTCAACGATCTAAAATGCTTGAAAATGCTTATTTTAGCAAAACAGCACGTTTTGAGCTTTTAACGCGTTTAACGCGTAAAACAGAAAAAACGACGAAATTTTAATTCGTTTTTATTTATTGGTCTATTTGAAGGGATTTCAACGATCTGAAATGCTTGAAAATGCTTATTTAGCAAAACAGCACGTTTTGAGCTTTATTCGGTTTTAACGCGAAAACAGCATAAAAACGACGAAATTTTATTATTCGTTTTTAATTTTTATTGCGTCTATTTGAACGATTTCAACGATCTAAAATGCTTATTTTAGAAAAAACAACCGTTTTGAGCTTTAATTTGCGTTTTAACTGTAAAACAGCATAAAAAACGACGAATTTTATTATTCTTTTTTTATTAATATTGCTTCATTGGAACGATTTCAACGATCTAAAATGCTTGAAAATGCTTATTTTAGAAAACAGCACGTTTTGAGCTTTAATCTGCGTTTTAACGCGTAAAAAAAGCATAAAAACGACGAATTTTTTATTCTTTTTTATTAATATTGCGTCCATTTGAAGATTTCAACGATCTAAAATGCTTGAAAATGCTTATTTTAGAAAAAACAACACGTTTTGAGTTTTAATCTGGTTTTAACGCGTAAAACAGCAAAAAAACGACGAATTTTATTATTCGTTTTTATTAATATTGCTTCTATTTTGAACGATTTCAACGATTTAAAAATGCTTAAAAAATGCTTTTTTTAAAAGCAAAACAGCACGTTTTGAGCTTTATTCTGCGTTTTAACGCGTAAAACAGCATAAAAACGCGAAATTTTTTATTATTCGTTTTTAAAATTATTGCGTCTATTTGAGCGATTTCAACGATCTAAAATGCTTAAAAAATGATTTTGCAAAAAAAGCACGTTTTGAACTTTAATCTGCGTTTAACGCGTAAAAACATAAAATGACGAATTTTTTATTATTCGTTTTTTTATTAATATTCCCTTTATTTAAAAACGATTTCAACGATCTATAAGCTTAAAAATGCTTATTTTGAAAACAAAGCACGCTTTGAGTTTAATCTGCGTTTTAACGCGTAAAAACAGCAAAAAAACGACGAAATTTTTATTATTCGTTTTTATTAATATTGCGTCTATTTGAACGATTTCAACGATCTAAAATGCTTGAAAATGCTTATTTTAGCAAAATGGCACGTTTTGAGCTTTAATCTGCGTTTTAACGCGTAAAACAGCATAAAAATGACGATTTTTTATTATTCGTTTTTATTAATATTTCTTCTATTTAAACGATTTCAACGATCAAAAAATGCTTGAAAATGCTTTTTTAGCAAAACAGCACGTTTTGAGCTTTAATCTGCGTTTTAACGCGAAAAACAGCATAAAAGGACGAAATTTTTATTATTCGTTTTTATTAATATTGCTTCTATTTGAACGATTTCAACGATCTAAAATGCTTGAAAATGCTTATTTTAGCAAAACAGAAAGCACGTTTTGAGTTTTATTCCCGTTTTAACGCGTAGAAACAGCATAAAAAACGACGAAATTTTTGTATTATCTGTTTTTATTAATATTGCTTCTATTTGAACGATTTCAACAATCTAAAATGCTTGAAAATGCTTATTTTAGCAAAACAGCCTGTTTTGAGTTTTAATCTGCGCTTACCGCAAACATATGTAAAACGACGAATTTTTTTATTATTCGCCGTGCCAATATTGCGTCTATTTCAGATTTCAACGATTTAAAATGCTTGGTACGTTATTTTAGCAAAACAGCACGTTTTGAGCTTTAATCTGCGTTTAACGCAAACAGCATAAAACGATGAACTTTTTATTATTGGTTTTTATTTTTATTGCGTCTATTTGAACGTATTTAACGATCTAAAATGCTTGAAAATGCTTATTTTAGCAAAAACAGCACGTTTTGAGCGTTAATCTGCGTTTTAACGCGTAAAACAGCAATACAAAACGACGAATTTTTTTTATTCGTTTTGCCATTATTGCTTCTATTTGAACGATTTCAACGATCTAAAATGCTGAAAAATGCTTATTTTAGCAAAACAGCATCGCGTTTTGAGTTTTAATCTGCGTTTTAACGCGTAAAACAGCATAAAATGACGAATTTTATTATTCGTTTTTATTAATATTGTTTATTTAAACGATTTCAACGATCTAAAATGCTTGAAAATGTTTATTTTAGCAAAACAGCACGTTTTGAGCTTTAATCTGCGTTTAACGCGCAAAACAGCATAAAAACACGCAAAATTTTTATTATTCGTTTTATTTTTTATTATGTCTATTTGATCCGACTCCAACGATCTAAAAATGCTTGAAAAATACTTTTATTTTAGCAAAAACAGCACGTTTTGAGCTTTAATCTGCGTTTTAACGCGTAAAACAGCATAAAAAACGACGAATTTTTATTATTCGTTTTTTATTAATATTGCTTCTATTTGAACGATTTCAACCATCTAAATGCTTGAAAATGCTTATTTTAGCAAAACAGCACGTTTTGCTTTATTCTGCGTTTAACGCGTAAACAGCATAAAACGACGAAATTTTTATTATTCTCGCTTTTATTAATATTGCGTCTATTTGAACGATTTCAATGATCTAAAATGCTTGAAAATGCTTATTTTAGCAAAACAGCACGTTTGAGTTTTAATCTGCGTTTTAACGCGTAAAACAGCATGTAAAACGACGGTATTATTCGTTTTACATTATTGCGTCTATTTGAACGATTTCAACGATCTAAAAATGCTTGAAAAATGCTTATTTCAGCAAAACAGCACGTTTTGAGTTTTAATCTGCGTTTTAACGTGGGCAAAACAGCATAAAAACGACGAATTTTTATTATTCGTTTTATTACTATTGCTTCTATTTGGAACGATTTCAACGACTGCGGCTGGCGTCATTTTGCCGCCTGTTTGAGCCATGTATCGAAATTTTGCTTATATCTGTTTTTATTGTCGTTCAGCCTTGAACGACAAACAAAAATGCCAGCAAAGCGCCGATTGACCGTTTTAACAATTACTGCGCTCTGGTCGCTGGTTATTTTGCCAAAACACGCCGAAACGAGTCAACGATCTAAAACGCCCGAAAATACGACATTCAGCAAACAGCACGTTTTGAGTTTTAATCTGCGTTTTAACGCGTAAAACAGCATAAAAACGACGAATTTTTTATTATTCGTTTTTTATTAATATTGCTTCTATTTGAACGATTTCAACGATCTAAAATGCTGGAAAATGCTTATTTTAGCGAAACAGCACGTTTTGAGCTTTAATCTGCGTTTTAACGCGCAAAACAGCATGTGCTGACGCACTTTTATTATTCGTTTTTATTAATATTGTTTCACTTGAACGATTTCCAACGATCTAAAATGCTTGCGTAAATGCTTATTTTAGCAAAAACAGCACGTTTTGAGCTTTAATCTGCGTTTTAACGCGCGTAAAGCATAAAAACGACGAATTTTTATTATTCGTTTTTATTAATATTGCACTATTTGAACGATTTCAACGGCTCCAAAAATGCTTTAAAATGCTTATTTTAGCAAAAATGTTAATGTTTTGAGTTTTAATCAGCGTTTTAACGCGTAAAACAGCATAAAACGACGAAATTTTATTATTCGTTTTATTAATATTGCGTCTATTTGAACGATTTCAACGATCTAAAATGCTTGAAAATGCTTATTTTAAAGCAAAACAGCATTTTGAAAGTTTTAATCTGCGCTTTAATGCGTAAAGGCATAAAAACGACGAATTTTTTATTATTCGTTTTATTAATATTGCTTCATTTGGAACGATTTCAACGATCTAAAATGCTTGAAATGCTTATTTTAGCAAAACAGCACGTTTTGAGTTTAATTCCGCGTTTCAACGCGTAAAACAGCATAAAAACGACGAAATTTTTTATTATTCGTTTTATTGGCCAGGCGTCTTACGAAACGATTTCAACGATCTGAAATGCTTGAAAATGCTTATTTTAAAGCAAAACAGCACGTTTTGAGCTTTATTCTGCGCGTTTTAACGCGCGTAAAACAGCATAAAAAACGACGAAATTTTTATTATTCGTTTTTATTTTATTGCGTCTATTTTAACGATTTCAACGATCTAAAAATGCTTATTTTAGCAAAAACAGCACGTTTTGAGCTTTAATTTGCGTTTTAACTCGTAAAAACAGCATAAAACGACGAATTTTTTTATTATTCCGTTTTATTAATATTGCTTCTATTTGAACGATTTCAACGATCTATGGGCCACGCTTTGAAAATGCTTATTTTAGCAAAACAGCACGTTTTGAGTTTTAATCTGCGTTTTAACGCGCGTAAAACAGCATAAAAACGACGAAATTTTTATTATTCGTTTTTATTAATATTGCGTCTATTTGAACGATTTCACATCTAAAAATGCTTGAAAATGCTTATTTTAGCAAAAACATACGCTTCGGAGTTTTATTCTGCGTTTTAACGCGTAAACAGCATAATAACGACGAAATTTTATTATTCGTTTATTATTTTGTTGCGTCTTTATTTGAACGATTTCAACGATCTAAAATGCTTTAGTAAATGCTTATTTTAGCAAAACAGCACGTTTTGAGCGCTTTAATCTGCGTTTTAACGCGTAAAACAGCATAAAACGACGAAATTTTTATTATTCTTTTTTATTAATATTGCGTCTATTTGAACGATTTCAACGATCTAAAATGCTTGAAAATGCTTATTTTAGCAAAACAGCACATTTGAGCTTTAATCTGCGTTTTAATGCGAAAAAACAGCATAAAACGTGAATTTTTATTATTCGTTTTTATTAATATTGCTTCTATTTGAACGATTTCAACGATCTAAAATGCTTGAAAATGCTTATTTTAGCAAAACAGCACGTTTTGAGCTTTAATCTGCGTTTCAAGCGTAAACAGCATAAAACGACAAATTTTTATTATTCGTTTTTTTATTAATATTGCGTCTATTTGAACGATTTCAACGATCTGAAATGCTTGAAAATGCTTATTTTAGCAAAACAGCACGTTTTGAGCTTTATTCGCTTTTTTAACGCGAAAACAGCATAAAACGACGAATTTTTATTATTCGTTTTTTTTTTTATTGCGTCTATTTGAACGATTTCAACGATCTAAAATGCTTATTTTAGCAAAACAGCACTTTTTGAGCTTTAATTTGCGTTTTAACTCGTAAACAGCATAAAACGACGAATTTTTATTATTCGTTTTTTAATTTTGGGCTTCTATTGGAACGATTTCAACGATCTAAAATGCTGAAAATGCTTATTTTAGAAAAAACAGCACGTTTTGAGCTTTTAATCTGCGTTTTAACGCGTAAAACAGCAAAAAAACGACGAATTTTTTTATTCGTTTTTATTAATATTGCGTCCATTTGAACGATTTCAACGGTCTAAAATGCTTGAAAATGCTTATTTTAGCAAAACAGCACTTTTTGAGTTTAATCTGCGTTTTAACGCGTAAAACAGCATAAAACGACGAATTTTTATTATTCGTTTTTTTTAATATTGTTTCTATTTGAACGATTTCAACGATTTAAAATGCTTGAAAAATGCTTATTTTAGCAAAAACAGCACGTTTTGAGCTTTTATTCTGCGTTTTAACGCGAAAAAACAGCATAAAAACGTCGGAAATTTTTAATTATTCGTTTTTATTAATATTGCGTCTATTTGAGCGATTTCAACGATCTAAAATGCTTGAAAATGCTTATTTTAGCAAAACAGCACGTTTTGAACTTTAATCTGCGTTTTAACGCGTAAACAGCATAAAATGACAATTTTTATTATTCGTTTTTATTAATATTGCTTCTATTTAAACGATTTCAACGATCTATAATGCTTGAAAATGCTTATTTTAGCAAAACAGCACGTTTGAGTTTTAATCTGCGTTTTAACGCGTAAAACAGCAAAAAAACGACGAAATTTTTATTATTCGTTTTTATTAATTTGCGTCTTTTTGAACTTTTTCACAATCAAAAATGCTTGAAAATGCTTATTTTAGCAAAACAGCACTTTTTGAGCTTTAATCTGCGTTTTAAGGGAAAAACAAAAAAAACGACGAAATTTTTTTTTTCTTTTTTATTAATATTGCGCTATTTGAACGATTTCAACGATCTAAAATGCTTGAAAACTTTTTTTTAGCAAAATGGCACGTTTGAGCTTTAATCTGCGTTTTAACGCGAAAAACACATAAAATGACAATTTTTTTTATTCTTTTTTTATTAATATTGCTTCTATTTAAACGATTTCAACGATCTATAATGCAAAAATCTTATTTAGCAAAACAGCACTTTTTGAGCTTTAATCTGGTTTTAACGCGTAAAACACATAAAACGACAAAATTTTTTATTATTCTTTTTTATTAATATTCGTCTTTTGAACGATTTCAACGATCAAAAAATGCTTGAAAATGCTTTTTTTTAGCAAAATGGCACGTTTGAGCTTTAATCTGCGTTTTAACGCGTAAAAAGCATAAAATGCGTTTTTTTTTTATTATTCTTTTTTTATTAATATTTCTTCTATTTAAACGATTTCAACGATCAAAATGCTTGAAAATGCATTTTAGCAAAACACCTTTTTGAGCTTTAATCTGCGTTTTAACGCGTAAAACACATAAAAGGACAAAAATTTTTATTATTGTTTTTATTAATATTTTCTATTTGAACGATTTCAACGATCAAAAATGCTTGAAAATGCTTTTTTTAGCAAAACAGCCGTTTGAGCTTTTCTGCTTTTTAACGCGAAAAACAGCATAAAACGAGGGGTTTTATTATTCTTTTTTTATTAATATTGCTTCTATTTGAACGATTTAAACGATCTAAAATGCTTGAAAATGCTTATTTTAAAAACAGCACATTTTGAGCAATCTGCTTTTTTAATGCGAAAAACCCAATAAAACGACGAATTTTATTATTCGTTTTTTTTAATTTGCTTCTTTTGAACGATTTAAACAGTCAAAATGCTTGAAAATGATTTTAGCAAAACAGCACGTTTGAGCTTTTTCTGGAACGCGAAAAACAGCATAAAACGACAAAATTTTTTATTATTCTTTTTATTAATATTGCGTTTTTGAACGATTTCACGATCTAAAATGCTTGAAAATGCTTTTTTAGCAAAACAGCACGTTTGAGCTTTTTTTCCTTTTTAACGCGTAAACACATAATAACGACGAAATTTTATTATTCGTTTTTTTTTTTTTATTGCGTCTTTTTGAACGATTTCAACGATCAAAATGCTTGAAAATGCTTATTTTAGCAAAACAGCCTTTTTGGGCTTTAATCTGCGTTTTAAGGGAAAAACAGCAAAAAAACGACAATTTTTATTATTCGTTTTTTATTAATATTGCCTATTTGAACGATTTCAACGATCTAAAATGCTTGAAAATGCTTATTTTAGCGAAACAGCACTTTTTGAGTTTTTAATCTGCGTTTTAAACGTAAAAGCATAAAACGACAAAATTTTTTATTATTCTTTTTTTATTAATATTGCGTTATTTGAACGATTTAAACGATCTAAAATGCTTAAAAATGCTTATTTTAGAAAAACAGCACGTTTGAGCATTCTGCGTTTTCGCGTAAACACAAAAAAACGCAAATTTTTATTATTCGTTTTATTTTATTGCGTCTATTTGAACGATTTCAACGATCTAAAATGCTTGAAAATGCTTTTTTTAGCAAAACAGCCTTTTTGAGCTTTAATCTGCGTTTTAACGCGTAAAACACATAAAACGAGTTTTTATTATTGTTTTTTATTAATATTGCGTCTTTTGAACGATTTAAACGATCTGAAATGTTGAAAATGCTTTTTTTTTGAAAACAGCACGTTTGAGTTTTTATTCTGCTTTTTAACGCGTAAAACACAAAAACGACAAATTTTTTTTTATTTTTTTTATTTTTATTGCGTCTATTTGAACGTTTCAACGATCAAAAATGTTTTTTAGAAAAACAGCACTTTTTGAGCTTTAATTTGCGTTTAACTCGTAAAACACAAAAAACGACAATTTTTTTATTCGTTTTTTATTAATATTCTTCTTTGGAACGATTTAACGATCTAAAATTTTGAAAATCTTATTTTAGAAAAACAGCACGTTTTGAGCTTTAATCTGCGTTTTAACGCGAAAAACAGAAAAAAACGACGAATTTTTTTATTCGTTTTTTTTTTGCGTCCATTTGAACGAGTTCAACGATCTAAAATGTTTAAAAAAAGCTTTTTTGCAAAAAAACACGTTTTGAGCTTTAATCGCTTTTTTAACGCGTAAAACAGCATAAAAGACGAATTTTTTTTATTCTTTTTTATTAATTTTGCTTCTATTTGAACGATTTAAAAGATTTAAAATGCTTGAAAATCTTATTTTAGAAAAACAGCACTTTTTGAGTTTTTATTCTGCTTTTTTAAGGGTAAACACAAAAAAACTCAAAATTTTTTATTATTCTTTTTTTATTAATATTGCGTCTTTGGCGTTTTCAACGATCTAAAATGCTTGAAAATCTTT
>NW_027048187.1:0-10576 GCF_025399875.1 Dalotia coriaria | reverse complement strand
CGAATTTTAAAAATAAAATTTTTTTTTTCAAAATCCCCGTTTTTTAAATGGTTTTTTTGGTTTTAAAAAAAACCGGCTTTTTTTTAAAAAAAAACCCCGAAAAAAACCAAAAAAGAAATTTAAAGCCCTCCAAAAAAACTTTTTGTTTTTTTGTTTTGCCCTTAAAAAAAAAGGCCATTTTCAACGCAAATTTTTTTTTTTTTTTAGGATTCGTTGAAAAAATCTTTTTTCAAAAAAGACCGCAAAATTTTAAATTAAAATTTAAAAACGAATAATAAAAATTCGTCGTTTTATGCTGTTTACGCGTTAAAACCAGATTAAACTCAAAACGTGCTGTTTTACCCAAAATAGGTTTCAAGCATTTTAGATCGTTGAAATCGTTCAAATAGAGCTTTTTAAAAAAAAACGAAATAAAAATTTCGTCTTTTTTTAAAGCTTTTTAGAAAACGCGATTAAGCTCAAAACGTGCTTTTTTTGCTAAAATAAGCATTTTCAAGCTTTTGATCGTTGAAATCGTTCAAATAGACGTATTAATAAAAACGTAAAAAAAATTCGTCGTTTTATGCTTTTACGCTTTAAAAAACGCAGATTAAACTCAAAACTGCTGTTTTGCTAAAAAGCATTTTCAAGCATTTTTAGATCGTTGAAATACGTTCAAATAGAAAATAAAATAAAAAACGAATAATAAAAAATTTCTCGTTTTTATGCTGTTTTGCATTAAAACGCAAAATTAAAACTCAAAACGTGCTGTTTTGCTAAAATAAGCATTTTCAAGCATTTTTAGATCGTTGAAATCGTTCAAATAGACGCAAATTAAAAACAAAAATAATAAAAATTTCGTCGTTTTATGCTTTTTTTACGCGTTAAACGCAGAATAAACTCAAAAACGTGCTGTTTTGCAAAATAAGCATTTTCAAGCATTTTAGATCGTTAAAATCGTTCAAATAGAAGCAAAAATTAATAAAAAACGAATAATAAAAATTCGCCCTTTTTTGCTGTTTTCGCGTTAAAACGCAGATTAAAGCTCAAAACGTGCTGTTTTGCTTAAAATAAGCATTTTCAAGCATTTTAGATCGTTGAAATCGTTCAAATAGACGCAATATTAAAAAAAACGAATAAAAAAATTTCGTCGTTTTATGCTGTTTTACGCGTTAAAACGCAGATTAAACTCAAAACGTGCTGTTTTTGCTAAAATAAAAGCATTTCAAGCATTTTAGATCGTTGAAATCGTTCAAATAGACGCAATAAAAAAAAACGAATAAAAAAATTTCACCCGTTTTATGCTGTTTTTACGCTTAAAACGCAGAATAAAGCTCAAAACGTGCTGTTTTGCTAAAATAAGCTTTTTTCAAGCATTTTAGATCGTTGAAATCGTTCAAAATAGACGCAATAAATAAAAAAACGAATAATAAAAATTTCTCTTTTTTTATGCTGTTTTACGCTTAAAACGCAGATAAAGCTCAAAACGTGCTGTTTTGCTGAAATAAGCATTTTCAAGCATTTAGATCGTTGAAATCGTTCAAATGAGAAGCAATATTGACAAAAACGAATAATAAAAATTTCGTCGTTTTATGCTGTTTTACGCGTTAAAACGCAGATTAAGCTCAAAACGTGCTGTTTTAGCGCTTTAAAAATAAGCATTTTCAAGCATTTTTAGATCGTTGAAATCGTTTAAATAAACAATATTAATAAAACGAATAATAAAAAAATTCGTCATTTTTATGCTGTTTTTACGCGTTAAAAACGCAGATTAAAACTCAAAACGTGCTGTTTTGCTAAAATAAGCGCACCAAGCGACTTTTAGATCGTTGAAATCGTTCAAATAGAAGCAATATTGGCAAAACGAATAAAATTCGTCGTTTTATGCTGTTTACTTGCCGTTAAAACGCAGATTAAAACTCAAACGTGCTGTTTTGCTAAAATAAGCATTTTCAAGCATTTTGAATCGTTGAAATCGTTCAAATAGACGCAATATTAATAAAACAGATAATAAAAATTCGTCGTTTTTTATGCTGTTTTACGCGTTAAAAACGCAGATTAAAACTCAAAACGTGCTGTTTTGCTAAAATAAGCATTGCACAGCATTTTTAGATCGTTGAAATCGTTCAAATAAGTAATATTAATAAAAAACGAATAATAAAAAATTCGACATTTTTATGCTGTTTTGTAAACGCAGATTAAAACTCAAAACGTGCTGTTTGCTAAAATAAACATTTTCAAGCATTTTACCAGATCGTTGAAATCATTTAAAATAAGAAGCAATATTAATAAAACGAATAATAAAAAATTCGTCGTTTTTTATGCTGTTTTACGCGTTAAAACAGATTAAAAAGCTCAAGAAAAACGTGCTGTTTTGCTAAAATATAGCATTTTTCAAGCATTTTAGATCGTTGAAATCGTTCCAAAATAGACGCAATATTAATAAAAACGAATAATAAAATTCGTCGTTTTTTATGTTGTTTTACGCGTTACAACGCAGATTAAAAACTCAAACGTGCTGTTTTTGCTGCAAAATAAGCACATTTTCAAGCATTTTAGATCGTTGAAATCGTTCAAATAGAAGCGATGATAATAAAAACGAATAATAAAAAAAATTCGTCGTTTTTTATGCTGTTTACGCGTTAAAACGCAAAAGCTCAAAACGTGCTGTTTTGCTTTAAAATGGCATTTTCAAGCATTTTAGATCGTTGAAATCGTTCAAATAGAAGCAATATTAATAAAACGAATAATAAAAATTTCGTCGTTTTTTTATGCTGTTTTACGTTAAAAACGCAGATTAAAGCTCAAAACGTGCTGTTTTGCTAAAATAAGCATTTTCAAGCATTTTAGATCGTTGAAATCGTTTAAATAGAAGCAATATTAATAAAAACGAATAATAAAAAATTCGTCATTTTATGCTTTGTTTTACGCGTTAAAACGCAGATTAAAAACAAAACGTGCTGTTTTGCTGAAATAAGCATTTTCAACATTTTTAGATCGTTGAAATCGTTCCAAATAAGAGCAATATTAATAAAAACGAATAATAAAATTCGTCGTTTTTTTACATGCTGCGTTTTGCGTTAAGCGCAGATTAAAAGCTCAAAACGTTGCTGTTTTGCTTTAAAATAAAAAGCATTTTCAAGCATTTTAGATCGTTGAAATCGTTCAAATAGACGCAATATTAATAAAAACGAATAATAAAAATTCGTCGTTTTTATGCTGTTTTTACGCGAAACGCAGATTAAAAGCTCAAACGTTAACTGTTTTGCTTTAAAATAAGCATTTTCAAGCATTTTAGATCGTTGAAATCGTTCAAGCCGAAACGGCAATAAAAAACGAATAATAAAAATTACGTCGTTTTTTATGCTGTTTTTACGCGTTAAAACGCAGATTAAAGCTCAAAACGTGCTGTTTTTGCTAAAATAAGCATTTTCAGCATTTTAGATCGTTGAAATCGTTCCAAATGAAACAATATTAATAAAAACGAATAATAAAAAATTCGTCGTTTTTTGCCTTTGTTTTACGCGTTAAAACGCAGATTAAAACTCAAAACGTGCTGTTTTTGCTAAAATAACATTTTCAAGCATTTTTAGATCGTTTGAAATCGTTCAAAATAGACGCAATATTAATAAAAACGAATAATAAAAATTCGTCACGTTTTTTATGTTGTTTTACGCAAAAACGCAGATTAAACTCAAAACATTTGTTCTGTTTTTGCTAAAATAAAAGCATTTTCAAGCATTTTAGATCGTTGAAATCGTTCAAATAGAAGCAATATTAATAAAAACGAATAATAGAGGCTAAGGTCGTTTTTTACATGCTGTTTTTGCTCGTTAAAACGCAGATTAAGCTCAAACGTGCTGTTTTGCTTTAAAACAAGTATTTTCAAGCGTACAGATCGTTGAAATAGTTTTAAATAGAGCAATATTAATAAAACGAATAATAAAAATTCGTCATTTTTACATGCTGTTTTTGCGTTAAAACGCAGATTAAAGCTCAAACGTGTTGTTTTGCTTTAAAATAAAAAACATTTTCAAGCATTTTAGATCGTTGAAATCGTTCAAATAGACGCAATATTAATAAAAACGAATAATAAAAAAAATTCGTCGTTTTTATGCTGTTTTACGCGTTAAAAACGCAGATTAAAAGCTCAAAAACGTGCTGTTTTAGCACAAATAAGCATTTTCAAGCATTTTAGATCGTTGAAATAAAGTTCAAATAGAAACTTAGTAATAAAAACGAATAATAAAAAAATTAGATGAACATGCTGTTTTTTACGCGTTAAAACGCAGATTAAAGCTCAAAACGTTAACTGTTTTGCTAAAATAAGCATTTTTCAAGCATTTGAATCGTTGAGAAATCGTTCAAATAGAGCAATATTAATAAAAGCGAATAATAAAAAGGGCCTAGATGCGTTTTTTATGCTGTTTTACGCGTTAAACGCGGGTAAAACTCAAAACGTGCTGTTTTTGCGTAAAATACTTTCGAAGCATTTTTAGATCGTTGAAATCTTTCAAATAGACGCAATATTAATAAAAACGAATAATAAAAATTTCGTCTCGTTTTTTATGCTTTGTTTTACGCGTTAAAACGCAGGGGCAAAGCAAAACGTGCTGTTTTTTGCTGAAATAATGCATTTTCAGCATTTTGAATCGTTGAAATCGTTCAAAATAGAAGCAATATTAATAAAAAAACGGGTAATAAAAATTCGTCGCTTTTATGCTGTTTACGCGTTAAAAGCAGATTAAACTCAAAACGTTAACGTTTTTTAGCACAAAATAGCATTTTTCAAACATTTAGATCGTTGAAATCGTTCGAATAGGCGCAATATTAATAAAACGAATAATAATAAAATTTTGTCGTTTTATGCTGTTTTGCGTTAAAACGCAGATTAAGCTCAAAAACGTGCTGTTTTGCTAAAATAAGCATTTTTAAGCATTTTAGATCGTTGAAATCGTTGAAATAGAAGCAATATTAATAAAACGAATAATAAAAATTCGTCGTTTTTATGCTGTTTGCGTTAAAACGCAGATTAAAGCTCAAACTTTGATGCTTTGTTTTTAGCACAAAATAAGCATTTTCAAGCATTTTTAGATGGTTGAAATCGTTCAAATAGACGCAATATTAATAAAAAACGAATAATAAAAGAATTTCGTCGTTTTTATGTGCTGTTTTACGCGTTAAAACGCTGACTGGCTAAAACGTGCTGTTTGCTAAAATAAGCATTTTCAAGCATTTTAGATCGTTGAAAATCGTTCCAAATAGACGCAATATTAATAAAAAACGAATAATAAAAATTCGTCGTTTTTATGCTGTTTTACGCGTTAAAACGCAGATTAAAAGCTCAAAACGTGCTGTTTTGCTAAAATAAGGATTTTCAAGCATTTTAGATGGTTAAATCGTTCAAATAAGAAACAATATTAATAAAAAACGAATAATAAAAGGCCTAGATCGTTTTTTATGCTGTTTTACGTGTTAAAACGCAGATTAAAGCTCAAAAACGTGCTGTTTTTGCTAAAAATAAGCATTTTCAACATTTTGAATCGATGAAATAGTTTAAGAAATAAGAAGCAGCCAGTAATAAAAACGAATAATAAAAATTCGTCATTTTTATGTGCTGTTTTACGCGTTAAAAACGCAGACAAGCACAAACGTTAACTGTTTTGCTAAAATAAGCATTTTTCAAGCATTTTTAGATCGTTGAAATCGTTCAAGAGACGCAATATTAATAAAAAACGAATAGTAAAAATTTCGTCGTTTTTTTATGCTGTTTTTGCACCTTTAAACGCAGAATAAAACTCAAAACGTGCTGTTTTTGCTTTAAAATAAGCATTTTCAAGCATTTTAGATCGTTTGAAATCGTTCAAATAGAGAAGCAATATTAATAAAAACGAAATATAAAAATTCGTCGTTTTTATGCTGTTTTACGCGTTAAAACGCAGATTAAAAGCTCAAAACGTGCTGTTTTTAGCGCTAAAATAAGCATTTTCAAGAAGCATTTTAGATCGTTGAAATCGTTCAAATAGAAGCAATATTAATAAGAGAAAACGAATAATAAAAATTGGTCGTTTTTTATGTTTTACGCGTTAAAGCGCGTTAAAGCTCAAAACGTTAACTGCACCTTTAAAATAAGCATTTTCAACATTTTTGAATCGTTGAAATCGTTCAAATAGAAGCAATATTAATAAAAAACGAATAATAAAAAAAATTCGTCGTTTTATGCTTTTGTTTTTTACGCACGTTAAAACGCCAAAGTAAAACAAAATGTTTGCTTTAAAATAAGCATTTTCAAGCATTTTAGATCGTTGAAATCGTTCAAATAGACGCAATATTAATAAAAACGAATAATAAAAATTGTCGTTTTATGTTGTTTTACGCGTTAGAACGCAGATTAAAGCTCAAAACGTGCTGTTTTGCTAAAATAGCATTCTCTAAGCATTTTAGATCGCTGAAATCGTTCAAATAGAAGCAATATTAATAAAAACGAATAATAAAAATTTCGTCGTTTTATGCTGTTTTACGCGTTAAAACGCAGATTAAAGCTCAAAACGTGATGTTTTGCTAAAATAAGCATTTTCAAGCTTTTTTAGATCGTTGAAATCGTTCAAATAGAGCAATATTAAAAAACGAATAATAAAACGTCATTTTTATGTTGTTTTACGCGTTAAAACGCAGATTAAAGCTAAAAAACGCTGTTTTGCTAAAATAACATTTTCACATTTTAGATCGTTGCAATCGTTCAAATAGACGCAATATTAAAAAACGAATAATAAAATTTCTGTCGTTTTATGTTGTTTTACGCGTTAAAAACGCAGATTAAAAGCTCAAAACGTGCTGTTTTGCTGAAATAAGCATTTTAAAGCATTTTAGATCGTTGAAATCGTTCAAATAGAAGCATATTAATAAAAACGAATAATAAAAAAATTCGTCGATTTTATGCTGTTTTACGCGTTAAAACGCAGATTAAAGCCAAAAACATGCTGTTTGCTAAAATAAGCATTTTCAAGCATTTTAGATCGTTGCAATTGTTCAAATAGACGCAATATTAATAAAAACGAATAATAAAAATTTCGTCGTTTGTATGCTGTTTTACGCGTTAAAACGCTGATTAAAGCTCAAAACGTGCTGTTTTGCTAAAAATAAGCATTTTCAAGCATTTTAGATCGTTGAAATCGTTCAAATAGACGCAATATATAACAAAACGAATAATAAAAATTCGTCGTTTTATGCTGTTTTACGCGTTAAAACGCAGATTAAAGCTCAAACGTGCTGTTTTGCTAAAATAAGCATTTCAAGCATTTTAGATCGTTGAAATCGTTCAAATAGACGCAATATTAATAAAAACGAATAAAAAAAATTCGTCGTTTTATGCTGTTTTACGCGTTAAAACGCAGATTAAAGCTCAAAACGTGCTGTTTTGCTAAAATAAGCATTTTCAAGCATTTTAGATCGTTGAAATCGTTCAAATAGAAGCAATATTAATAAAAAACGAATAATAAAAATTCGTCGTTTTTATGCTGTTTTACGCGTTAAAACGCAGATTAAAGCTCAAAACGTGCTGTTTTGCTAAATAAGCATTTCAGCATTTTAGATCGTTGAAATCCGTTCAAATAGAGCAATATTAAAAAAAACGAATAATAAAAATTTCGTCGTTTTTTTTTGGTTTTACGCTTTAAAAAAAGGGGAAAAAAAAAGGGTTTTTTAAAAAAAAATTTTTTTTTTTTTTTGGGGGGGTTTTTAAAAAAAAAAAAAAAAAAAAATTTTTCCCGTTTTTTTGTTGTTTTTACGCGTTAAAATGCAGATTAAAGCTAAAAAATTTTTTTTTTAAAAAAAAAAAAATTTTTTTTTTTTTTTTTCCCCAAAAATTTTAAAATATTAAAAAAAAAAAAAAAAAATTTTTCTTTTTTTTTTTTTTTAAAAAAAAAAAAAAATTTTTTTTAAAAAAATTTTTTTTTAATTTTTTTAAAAAAAAAAATTTTTTAAAAAAAAAAAAAAAATTTTTTTTTTTTTTTTTTTAAAAAAGGGCAAAAAAAAAAAAACCCCTTTTTTTTTAAAAAAATTTTAAATTTTTTGGTTTTTTAAAAAAAAAAAAAAAAAAAATTTTTTTTTTTTTTTTAAAAAAAAAAAAAAACCCCTTTTTTAAAAAATTTTTTTTAAAAAATTTTTTTTTTTTCCCCAAAAAAAAAAAAAAAAAAAAAAAAATTTTTTTTTTTTTTTTTGGGGGGAAAAAAAAAAAAACCAAAAAACGTGCTTTTTTTTAAAAAAAAAATTTTTTTTTTTGGTTTTTAAAAAAAACCCCCAAATAAAAAAAAAAAAAATTTTTTTTTTTTTTTAAAAGAAAAAAAAAAAATTTTTTTTAAAAAAAAATTTAAAATTTTAAATCGTTAAATGTTTTAAAGTTTTTTAAAAAAAAAAAAAAAATTTTTTTTTTTTTTTTTTTTTAAAAAAAAAAAAAAAATTTTTTTAAAAAAATTTTTAAATTTTTAAACCCCTTTAAAAAAAAAAATTTTTTAAAAAAAAAAAAAAATTTCCTTTTTTTTTTTTTTTTAAAAACGCAGATTAAAAAAATTTTTTTTAAAAAAAATTTTTTTTTAAAAAACCGTTCAAATAGAAGAATATTAATAAAAACGAATAATAAAAATTCGTCGTTTTTTTTTTTTTTTTAAAAAAAAAAAATTAAACCCCTTTTTTTTAAAAAATTTTCAAAAATTTTTTTTTTTAAAAACCAAAAAAAAAAAAAAAAAAAATTTTTTTTGGTTTTTTTTTTTTAAAAAAAGGAAAAATTTTTTTTTTTGGGGGGGTTTTTTTTTTGTTTTTTAAAAAGGAAAAAATTAAAAAAAAAAAAAAAAATTTTTTTTTTTTTTTTTTAAACCAAAAAACCAAAAGGGTTTTTTTAAAAAAAAATTTCCAAGCATTTTAGATCGTTGAAATCGTTCAAAAAAAATTTTAAAAAAAAAAAAAATTCGTCGTTTTTTTTTTACGCGTTAAAACGCAGTTTAAAAACTCAAAACGTGCTGTTTTGCTAAAAAAAAATTTTTTTTTAATTGGTTTTTAAAAAAAAAAAATTTTTTAAAAAAAACGAAAAAAAAAATTTCGTTTTTTTTTTTTCCGCGTTAAAACGCAGATTAAAAAAAAGGGTTTTTTAAAAAAAAATTTTTTTTAATTTTTTTTAAAAAAAAAAATTAAAAAAAAAAAAAAATTTTTTTTTTTTTTGGGGAAAAAAAAAAAACCCCCGGGGTTTTTTTTAAAAAAAAAAAAATTTTTTTTTTTTTTTTGGGGGCCCCAAAAAAAAAAAAAAAAAATTTTTTTTTTTTTTTTTTAAAAAAAAATTAAAAAAAAAAAATTTTTTTAAATTTTTTTTAAATTTTTAAATTTAAAAAATTAAAAAAAAAAAAAAAAAATTTTTTTTTTTTTTTTTTAAAAAAAAAAATTAAACCCAAAATTTTTTTTTAAAAAAAAAATTTTAACATTTTTTTAAATTTTAAAAA
This sequence comes from Dalotia coriaria, assembly GCF_025399875.1. Taxonomy (NCBI): domain Eukaryota; kingdom Metazoa; phylum Arthropoda; class Insecta; order Coleoptera; family Staphylinidae; genus Dalotia; species Dalotia coriaria. Next base: position 1,109 of record NW_027048187.1, on the reverse strand, counting down.
AAAAAAAAAAAACAAAAAAAAAAAATTTTTTTTTATTTTTTTTTAAAAAAAAAACCCAAAAGGGCTTTTTAAAAAAAAAAATTTTTTTGGGGGGGAAAAAAAAAAAATTTTTAAAAAAAAAAAAAAAATTTTTTTTTTTTTTTGGGGAAAACCAAAAACCAAAAGGGTTTTTTTAAAAAAATTTTTTTTTAATTGAAATTTTAAAAAAAAAAATTTTAAAAAAAAAAAAAAAAAATTTTTTTTTTTTAAAATTTTTAAAAAAAAAAGGGGGGGGTTTTTAAAAAAAAAAAGGGGTTTGGCCCCAAAGAAGCAATATTAATAAAAAGAATAAAAAAAATTTTTTTTTTGTTTTACTCAGATTAAAGCTCAAAGGGTGTTTGCTAAAATAAGTTTTCAAGCATTTTAGATCGTGGAAATCGTTCAAAACATAATTAATAAAAACGAATAATAAAAATTCTGTCGTTTTATGATGTTTTACGCTTAAAACGCAGATTAAAAGTTAAAACGGTAAGTTTTTAAAATAAATTTTCAAGCATTTTTAGATCGTTGAATCGTTCAAAAGAAGCAATATTAATAAAAAACGAATAATAAAAATTTGTCGTTTTATGCTGTTTTACGCGCGTTAAAACGCAGATTAACTCAAAATCTGTTTTGCTAAATAAGCATTTTCAAGCATTTTAGATCGTTGAAATCATTCAAATAGACGCAAAAAATAAAAAAATAATAAAAATTTCGTCGTTTTATGCTGTTTACGCGTTAAAACGCAGAATAAAGCTCAAAACGTGCTGTTTAGCTAAAAAAGCATTTTCAAATTTGATCGTGAAATCGTTCAAATAGACGCATATTAATAAAAACGACTAATAAAATTCGTCGTTTTATGCTTTTTTAAACGCAGATTAAAGCTCAAAACGTGCTGTTTTGCAAAAAAGCATTTCAAGCATTTTAGATCGTTGAAATCGTTCAATAGTAAAATATTAATAAAAACGAATAATAAAAATTCCGTTTTAGGTTTACGTTAAACGCGATTAAACCCAACTTTTTAAAATAAGCATTTTAAATTTAATTTAAATGAATATTAAAAAAATTAATAAAAACGTTTCTTTAAGTTT
>NW_027048186.1:0-10578 GCF_025399875.1 Dalotia coriaria | reverse complement strand
TGCGTTTTTAACGCGTAAACAGCATAAAACGACGCAGAAATTTTTACATTCGTTTTATTTTTATTGCGCCTGTCGGAACGATTTCAACGATCTAAAATGCTTGAAAATGCTTATTTTAGCGCAAACAGCAATGTTTTTGAGTTTTTAATCTGCGTTTTAACGGGCGTAAAACAGCATAAAAACGGACGAATTTTATTATCTGTTTTTATTAATATTGCTTCTATTTGGAACGATTTCAACGATCTAAAATGCTTGAAAATGCTTATTTTAAAGCAAAACAGCACGTTTTGAGCTTTAATCTGCGTTTTAACGCGCAGCAGCATAAAAAACGACGAATTTTTATTATTCGTTTTATTAATATTGCTTATATTTCGAACGATTTCAACGATTCAAAATGCCTGAAAATGCTTATTTCCAGCAAAACAGCACGTTTTGAGTTTTAATCTGCGTTTTAACGCGCGGCAAAACAGCATAAAAAACGACGATTTTTTTATTATTCGTTTTTATTGCTGCTGTTTATTTGAATGATTTCAACGATCTAAAATGCTGGAAAAATGCCATTTTAGCAAACAGCACGTTTTGAGCTGTAATCTGCGTATTAACGCGTAAAACAGCATAAAAACGACGAATTTTTATTATTCGTTTTTATTAATATTGCGTCTATTTGAACGATTTCAACGATCTAAAATGCTTGAAAATGCTTATTTTAGCAAAACAGCACGTTTTGAGCTTAATCAGCGTTTTAACGTAAAACAGCATAAAACGACGAAATTTTTATTATTCGTTATTTATTAATATTGCGTCTATTTGAACGATTTCAACGATCTAAAATGCTGAAAATGCCATTTTAGCAAAATAATAATGTTTTGAGCTTTAATCTGCGTTTTAACGCGCAAAACGTTACAAAAACGACGAAAATTTTTATTATTCGTTTTTATTTTTATTGCGTCTATTTGAACGATTTCAACGATCTAAAATGCTTCGATAATGTTATTTTAGCAAACAGCACGTTTTGAGTTTTAATCTGCGTTTTAACGCGTAAAACAGCATAAAAACGACGAAATTTTATTATTCGTTTTTATTAATATTGCGTCCATTTGAACGATTTCAACGATTCAAAATGCTTGAAAATGCTTATTTTAGCAAAACAGCAAATGTTTTGATGAGTTTTAATCTGCGTTTTAACGCAAAACAGCATAAAACGACGAATTTTTATTATCTGTTTTGCCAATATTGCTTCTATTTGAACGATTTCAACGATCTAAAATGCTTGAAAATGCTTATTTTAGCAAAACATACGTTTTGAGCTTTTAATCTGCGTTTTAACGCGTAAAACAGCATAAAACGACGAGTTTTTATTACTCCGTTTTATTAATATTGCTTCGACGAACGATTTCAACGATCTAAAATGCTTGAAAATGCTCTACTTTTTGCAAAACAGCACGTTTTGAGCTTTAATCTGCGCGTTTTAACGCGTAAAATGGCATAAAAACGACGAATTTTTTATTATTCAGTTTTTTTTATTAATATTGCGTCTATTTGAACGATTTCAAACGATCTAAAAATGCTTGAAAATGTGCTTATTTTGCAAAACAGCACGTTTTGAGTTTTAATCTGCGTTTCTTTTAACGCGTAAAAACAACAGCATAAAAACGACGAATCTTTTGGCTATCTGTTTTTACATTATTGCTTCTATTTGAACGATTTCAACGATCTAAAATGCTTCTTGAAAATTTTATTTGCGCAAAAACAGCACGTTTTGAGCTTTAATCTGCGTTTTAATGCTGCAGCAGCATAAAAACGACGAAATTTTTATTATTCAGTTTTTATTAATATTGCGCCCATTTGAACGATTTCAACGATCTAATATGCTTGAAAAATGCTTATTTTAAAGCAAACAGCATCGTTTTGGAGTTTTTAATCTGCGTTTTAACGCGTAAAACAGCATAAAAAACGACGAATTTGCCATTCGTTTTATTACTATTGCTTCTATTTTGAACGATTTCAACGATCTAAAATGCTTGAAAATGTTATCTTTAGCAAAACAGCACGTTTTGAGCTTTAATCTGCGTTTCTCTTAACGCGTAAAACAGCATAAAACGACGAAATTTTATTATCTGTTTTATTAATATTGCTTCTATTTGAACGATTTCAACGATCTAAAATGCTTGAAAATGCTTAATTTAGCTAAAAACAGCACGTTTTGAGCTTTAATCTTCGCGTTTTTAACGCGTAAAACAGCACATAAAAACGACGAATTTTTTATTATTCGTTTTTATTAATATTGCTTCTATTTGAACGATTTCAACGACCTAAATTGCTTGAAAATGCTTATTTTAAAGCAAAACAGCACGTTTTATTTTAATCTGCGTTTTAACGCTGCAAAACAGCATAAAACGACGAAATTTTTACGGTCGCTTTATTAATATTGCGTCTATTTGAACGATTTCAACGATTCAAAAATGCTTGAAAATGCTTATTTTTGCAAAACAGCACGTTTAAGCTTTATTCCTGCGTTTTAACGCGTAAAACAGCATAAAACGACGAAATCTTTTATTATTCGTTTTTATTTTATTGCGTCTATTTCAACGTGATTTCAACGATCTAAAATGCTTGAAAATGCTTATTTTAGCAAAACAGCACGTTTGGCTTTAACCTGCGTTTTAACGCGTAAAAAACAGCATAAAAAACGACGAATTTTTATTCGTTTTTATTACTGGCTGCTTCTATTTCCGAACGTGATTTCAACGATCTAAAATGCTTGAAAATGCTTATTTCCAGCAAAACAGCACGTTTTGAGCTTTAATCTGCGTTTTAACCGCGTAAAACAGCACATAAAACGACGAATTTTTATTATCTTTCGTTTTTATTGGCTATTGCTTATATTTGAAAACGATTTCAACGATCTAAAATGCTTGGAAAATGCTTTGGTATTTTAGCAAAAACAGCATCGTTTTGAGCTTTCTTTAATCTGCGTTTTTGTGCGTAAAACAGCATAAAAACGACGATTTTTTATTATTCGTTTTTATTATTGCTGTTTATTTGAATGATTTCAACGATCTAAAATGCTTGAAAATGCTATTTTAGCAAACAAAAGCACGTTTTGGCTGTAACGCGCATTAACGCGTAAAACAGCATAAAAACGACGAATTTTTATTATTCCGTTTTATTAATATTGCGTCTATTTTGAACGATTTCAACGATCTAAAAATGCTGAAAAATGCTTATTTTAGCAAACAGCACGTTTTGAGCTTTTAATCAGCGTTTAACGCGTAAAACAAGTACAAAAACGATTTAAAATTTTATTATTCGTTATTTATTAATATTGCGTCTATTTCCGCAGAACGATTTCACGATCTAAAAAATGCTTCTGAAAATGCTTATTTTGTTAAAATAGCACGTTTTTGAGTTTTAATCTGCGTTTTAACGCGTAAACAGCATAAAACGACGAAATTTTTATTATTCGTTTTTATTTTTATTGCGCCTATTTGAACGATTTCAACGATTCAAAATGCTTGATAATGCTTATTTTGCGCAAAATGTTACGTTTTGAGCTTTAATCTGCGTTTTAACGCGTAAAACAGCATAAAAACGACAGCCTTATTATTCGTTTTTGCCAATATTGCGTCCATTTGAACGATTTCAACGACGAAATGCTTGAATGCTTATTTTAGCAAAACAGCACGTTTTGAGCTTCTAATCTGCGTTTTAACGCGTAAAACAAAAGCATGCGCGACGAATTTTTTATTATTCGCTTTATTACGTTTATTTGAACGATTTTGTTCTGATCAAAATTGAAAATGCTACTTTAAAGCAAAACAGCACGTTTTGAGCTTAATCTGCGTTTTAACGCGTAAAATGGCATAAAAACGACGAGTTTTTATTATTCGTTTTTATTATTGCTTCTATTTGAACGATTTCAACGATCTAAAATGCTTGAAAATGCTCATTTTAGCAAAACAGCACGTTTTGAGCTTTAATCTGCGTTTTAACGTAAAACAGCATAAAAAAACGACGAATTTTTTTATTATTCGTTTTTTATTAATATTGCCCATTTGAACGATTTCAACGATCTAAAATGCTGAAAATGCTTATTTTAAAGCAAAACAGCACGTTTTGAGTTTTAATCTGCGTTTTAACGCGTAAAACAAAGCATAAAAACGACGAATTTTTTATTATTCGTTTTATTAATATTGCTTCTATTTGAACGATTTCAACGGGATCTAAAATGCTTGCCGCTTATTTTAAAGCAAAACAGCGCCGCAGCTTTAACCTGCGTTTTAACGCGTAAAACAGCATAAAAACGACGAATTTTTATTATTCGTTTTATTAATATTGCGTCTATTTGAACGATTTCAACGATCTAAAAATGCTTGAAAAATGCTTTATTTTAGCAAAACAGCACGTTTTGAGCTTTAATCTGCGTTTAAGGCGTAAACAGCATAAAAACGACGAATTTTATTATTCGTTTTATCAATATTGCTTCTATTTGAACGATTTCAACGATCTAAAATGCTTCTGAAAATGCTTATTTCAGCAAAAACAGCACGTTTTGAGTTTAATCTGCGTTTTTCTTAACACGTAAAACAAGCGTATAAAACGACGAATTTTTATTATTCGTTTTTATTACTATTGCTTCTATTTGAACGATTTCAACGATCTAAAATGTTTGAAAATGCTTATTTTAGCAAAAACAGCACGTTTTGAGCTTTTATTCCCGTGTTTAACGCGTAAAACAGCATAAAACAATACGAAATTTTTATTATTCGTTTTTATTAATATTGCGTCTATTTGAACCATTTCAACGATCCAAAATGCTTGAAAATGCTTTATTTTTAGCAAAAAACAGTACCGCCGAGTTTTAATCTGCGTTTTCTTAACACGTAAAACAGCATAAAACGACGAATTTTTTATTATCTGTTTTTATTAATATTGCTTCGGCTTGAACGATTTCAACGATCTAAAAATGCTTGAAAATGCTTTATCAGCAAAACAGCACGTTTTGAGCTTTAATCTGCGTTTTAACGTAAAACAGCATAAAACGACCAATTTTTTTAATATTCGTTTTATTATTATTGCGCCTTATTTGAACGATTTGCAACGATCTAAAATGCTTGAAAATTTATTTAGCAAAACAGTTAATGTTTTGAGCTTTATTCTGCGTTTTACCGCGTAAAATAGCATAAAACGACGAAATCTTTATTATTCGTTTTTATTGCATTGCGTCTATTTGAACAATTTCAACGATCTAAAATGCTTGAAAATGCTTATTTTAGCCAAACAGCACGTTTTGAGTTTTAATCTGCGTTTTAACGCGTAAAACATCATAAAATGACGAATTTTTTATTATTCGTTTTATTAATACTGTTTATTTCAACGATTTCCTAACGATCTAAAATGCTTGAAAATTTTATTTTAGCAAAACAGTACGTTTTTGAGCTTTAATCTGCGTTTAACGCGTAAAACAGCATAAAAACGACGATTTTTGGCTATTCGTTTTTATTAATATTGCTTCTATTTGAACGATTTCAACGATCTTAAAATGCTTTCTGAAAATGCTTATTTTAGCAAAAGAGCACGTTTTGAAAGCTTAATCTTTCGCGTTTTAACGCGTAAAATAAGTTATTACAAAAACGGACGAAATTTTTTATTATTCGTTTTTATTAATATTGCATCTATTTGAACGATTTCCAACGATCTAAAATGCTTGAAAATGTTTTATTTTAGCAAAACAGCACGTTTTGAGTTTTAATCTGCGTTTTAACGCGTAAAACAGCATAAAACGACGAATCTTTTTATTATTCGTTTTTATTACTACGTTTCTATTTGAACGTTTTCAACGATCTAAATGCTTGAAAGTGCCGCTTATTTTCCAGCAAAAACAGCACGTTTTGCTTATTCTGTGTTTAACGCGAAACAGCATAAAACGACGAAATTTATTATTCGTTTTTATTAATATTGCGTCTATTTGAACGATTTCAACGATCTAAAATGCTTGAAAATGCTTATTTTAGCAAAACAGCACGTTTTGGAGCTTTTAATCTGCGTTTTCTAACATCGCAAAACAGCATAAACGACGAATTTTTTATTATTCGCTTTTTATTAATATTGCTTCTATTTGAACGATTTCAACGATCTAAAATGCTTGAAAATGCTTATTTTAGCAAAACAGCATTTTGCTTTATTCTGTGTTTTAACGCGTGTTGCGCATAAAACGACGAAATTTTTATTATCTGCCTTTTTATTAATATTGCGTCTATTTCCAAACGATTTCAACGATCCAAAATGCTTGAAATGCTTTATGTTAGCAAAATGTTAATGTTTTGAGCTTTAATCTGCGTTTTAACACGTAAAACAGCATAAAACGACGAATTTTTATTATCTGTTTTTTATTAATATTGCTTCTATTTTAAACGATTTCAACGACTAAAATGCTTGAAAATGCTTATTTCAGCAAAAACAGCACGTTTTTTGAGTTTTAATCTGCGTTTTAACGTATGTAAAACAGCACAAAACACAAAATTTTATTATTCGTTTTTAGTTAATATTGCGTCTATTTGAACGATTTCCAACGATCTAAAAATGCCGAAAATGCTTTATTTGTGCTAAAACAGCACGTTTTGAGCTTTAATCTGCGTTTTAACGCGTAAAACAGCATAAAACGACGAAACTTTTTATTATTCGTTTTTATTATTGCGTCTATTTGAACGATTTCAACGATCAAATAACATGCTTGAAAATGCTTATTTTAAAGCAAAACAGCACGTTTTAAGCTTTAATCTGCGTTTTAACGCGTAAAAACAGCATAAAACGACGAATTTTTATTATTCGTTTTTATTAATATTGCTTCTATTTGAACGATTTCAACGATCTAAAATGCTTGAAAATGCTTATTTTGTACAAAACAGTTAATGTTTTGAGCTTTTAATCTGCGTTTTTAACGCGTAAAACAGCATAAAAACGACGCAATTTTTTATTATTCGTTTTTAATAATATTGCTTCTATTTAAACGTGACTAACGATCTAAAAATGCTTGAAAATGCTTTTAATTTAAAGCAAAACAGCACGTTTTGAGCTTTAATCTGCGTTTTAACGCGCAAACAGCATAAAAACGACGAATCTTTTATTATTCGTTTTACAATATTGCTTCTATTTTAACGATTTCAACGACTCCAAATTGCTTGAAAATGCTTATTTTAGCAGCACGTTTGAGCTTAATCTGCGCTTTACCGCGTAAAACAGCATAAAAACGACGAAATTTTTTATTATTCGTTTTTTTTATTAATATTGTGTCTATTTGAACGATTTCAACGATCTAAAAATGCTTGAAAGTTTTATTTCGGCAAAACAGCACGTTTTAAGCTTTATTCTGCGTTTTAACGCGTGCAAAACAGCATAAAACGACGAAATTTTATTATTCGTTTTTATTTTATTCCGTCTATTTGAACGATTTCAACGATCTGCTGAAAAATGCTTATTTTAGCAAACAGCAATGTTTTGAGCTTCAACTGCGTTTTAACGCGTAAAACGTTACTAAAAACGACAAATTTTTTATTATTCGTTTTTATTAATATTGCTTCTATTTTGGAACGATTTCAACGATCTAAAAATGCTTGAAAAATGTTTATTTTGTGCTAAAAATGTTAATGTTTTGAGTTTTAATCTGCGTTTTAACGCGTAAAACAAAAGCATAAAAACGACGAAATTTTTATTATCTCGTTTTTTAATAATATTGTTTCATTTGGAACGATTTCAACGATCTAAAATGCTTGAAAATGCTTATTTGTGCCAAAAATACACGTTTTGAGCTTTAATCTGCGTTTAACGCGTAAAACAGCATAAAACGACGAAATTCTTTTTATTAATATTGCGTCTATTTGAACGATTTCAACGATCTAAAATGCTTGAAAATGCTTTTTTTAAAAACAGCACGTTTTGAGCTTTAATCTGCGTTTAACGCGTAAAACAGCATAAAAACGACAATTTTTATTATTCGTTTTTATTTTTATTGCTTCTATTTGAACGATTTCAACGATCAAAAAATGTTTTAAAAAATGCTTATTTTAGCAAAACAGCACGTTTTGAGTTTTATCTGCGTTTAACGCGTAAAACAGCATAAAACGACGAAATTTTATTATTCGTTTTTATTAATATTGCGTCTATTTGAACGATTTCAACGATCAAAAAATGCTTGAAAAATGCCTTTAGCAAAAAGACGTTTTGAGTTTTAAATTTCTGCGTTTTAACGCGTAAAACAGCATAAAAATGACGATTTTTATTATTCGTTTTTATTAATATTGCTCTATTTAAACGATTTCAACGATCTAAAAATGCTTGAAAATGCTTATTTTAGCAAATCAGCACGTTTGACTTTAATCTGCGTTTTAGCGCGTAAAACAGCATAAAAACGACATTTTATTATTCGTTTTTTAATATTGCTTCTATTTGAACGTTTTCCCAACGATCTAAAATGCTTGGAAATGTTATTTTAGAAAAAACAGCACGTTTTGAGTTTAATCTGCGTTTTAACGCGTAAAACAGCATAAAACGACGAATTTTTATTATTCGTTTTTATTAATATTGCGTCTATTTGAACGATTTCAACGATCTAAAAATGCTTGAAAATGCTTATTTTAGCAAAACAGCACGTTTTGAGCTTTATTCTGCGTTTTAACGCGTAAAACGCATAAAAACGACGAAATTTTTATTATTCGTTTTTATTTATTGCTCTATTTGAACGATTTCAACGATCTAAAATGCTTGAAAATGCTTATTTTAGCAAAACAGCACGTTTTGAGCTTTTATTCTGCGTTTTAACGCGTAAAACAGCATAAAAAGACGAAATTTTATTATTCGTTTTTTATTAATATTGCGTCTATTTAACGATTTCAACGATCTAAAATGCTTGAAAATGCTTATTTTAGCAAAACAGCACGTTTTGAGCTTTAATCTGCGTTTTAACGCGTAAAACAGCATAAAAACGACGAATTTTTATTATTCGTTTTTTAATATTGCTTTATTTGAAACGATTTCAACGATCTAAAAATGCTTGAAAATGCTTATTTAGCAAAACAGCACGTTTTGAGTTTTAATCTGCGTTTTAACGCGTAAAACAGCATAAAAATGACGATTTTTTTAGGTTTTTTTATTAATATTGTTTCTATTTAAACGATTTCAACGATCTAAAATGCTTAAAAAATGCTTATTTTAGCAAAACAGCACGTTTTGAGTTTAAACGCTTTTTAGCGCGAAAAACAGCATAAAAACGACGAATTTTTATTATTCTTTTTTTAAATATGCTTTATTTGAACGTTTTTCAACGATCAAAAATGCTTGAAAATGCTTATTTAGCAAAAGACGTTTTGAGCTTAATCAGGTTTCAACGCGAAAAAGCATAAAAACGACGAAATTTTATTATCCGTTTTTATTAATATTGCGCTTTTGAACGATTTCAACGATCTAAAATGCTTGAAAATGCTTATTTTAGCAAAACAGAACTTTTTTGATTTTTAAATCTGCGTTTAACGAAACAGCATAAAACGACGATTTTTTATTTTCTTTTATTAATACTGCGTCTATTGAACGATTTCAACGATCAAAAAATGCTTGAAAATGCTATATTAGCAAAACAGCACGTTTTGAGCTTTATTCTGCGTTTTAACGCGTATAACAGCATAAAAATGACGAATTTTTATTTTCGTTTTAATAATATTGCTTCTATTTTTAAACGATTTCAATGATCTAAAATGCTTGAAAATGCTTAATTTACAAAACAGCACGTTTTGAGTTTTAACGCGTTTTAACGCGTAAAACAGCATAAAAACGACGATTTTTATTATTCGTTTTTATTAATATTGCTTCTATTTGAACGATTCAAAGATCTAAAATGCTTCGGAAAAATGCTTATTTTAAAGCAAAAAAGCACGTTTTGAGCTTTATTCTGCGTTTTAACGCGTAAAACAGCATAAAAACGACGAAATTTTTATTATTCGTTTTTATTTATTGCGTCATTTGAACGATTTCAATTCTAAAATGCTTGAAAATGCTTATTTTAAGCAAAACAGCACGTTTTGAGTTTTATCTGCGTTTTAACGCGAAAACAGCAAAAAAACGACGAAATTTTATATTCTTTTATTTTTATTGTCTATTTGAACGATTTCAACGATCTAAAATGCTTAAAAAATGCTTATTTGCAAAACAGCACGTTTTGAGCTTTAATCTGCGTTTTAACGCGTAAACAGCATAAAAACGAAATTTTTATTATTCTTTTTTAAATTAATATTGCTTCTTTTGAACGATTTCAAGATCTAAAAGGGCTTGAAAATGCTTATTTTAGCAAAACAGCACGTTTTGAGCTTTTAATCTGCGTTTTAACGCGTAAAACAGCATAAAAACGACGAAATTTTATTATTCGTTTTTATTAATATTGCTTCTATTTGAATGATTTCAACGATCTAAAATGCTTGAAAATGCTTATTTTAGCAAACACAGTTTAGCTTTAACTGCGTTTTAACGCGTAAAAAGCATAAAACGACGAATTTTTTATTATTCTTTTTTTTAATATTGCTTTTTAAATTT
>NW_027048185.1:0-10590 GCF_025399875.1 Dalotia coriaria | reverse complement strand
AAAAAAAACCCCGTCGTTTTTACGCCCTTTTTGGGGGTTTAAAAGGGCTTTTTTTTAAAAAAAAAACGAAAAAAAAAAAAAGATTTTTTAAAGGGGCCCTTTTTTAAAAAAAAAAAAAAAAAACTTTTTGGGCCTGTTTTGCAAAAAAAATTAAAGAAAAATTTTTTCAAAAACTTTTTAAGTTTTTCGTTGAAATCTTTTTTTTTTTTTTTTTTCCCCCCCAAAAAAAAAAGAAAGGGGGAAAAAAAATTTTAAATTTTAAGGGAATTTTAAATAAAAATTTTCTTTTGTCGTTTTTTTGTTTTGCGTTAAACGCAGATTAAAGCTAAAAACGTTTTTTTTAAAAATAAGCATTTTCAAGCATTTTAGATCGTTGAAATCGTTCAAATAGAAGATATTAATAAAACAAATTTATAAAAATTCGTCGTTTTATGTTTTTAGCGTTAAACGCAATTAAACTCAAAACGTGCTGTTTTGCTAAATAAATTTTCAAGCATTTTAGATCAGTTGAAATGTTCAAATAAAGCAATTAATAAAAGAATAAAAAAATTCATCGTTTTTATGCTTTACGTTAAAAGATTAAATCAAAATGCTGTTTTGCTAAAAAAGCATTTTCAAGCATTTTAGATCGTTGAAATCGTTAAATAGAGCAATTAATAAAAACGAATAATAAAATTGCTTTTTAAAGTGTTTTACGCGTTAAAACGCAGATTAAAGCCCAAAACGTGCTTTTTTGCAAAAATAAGATTTTTAAGATCGTTGAAACCGTTCAAATAGAAGCAATATTAAAAAAAAACGAATAATAAAAATTCCCCGTTTTTGCTTTTTTAGGGTTAAAAAACGCGGTTTAAAAAGCTAAAAAACGTGCTGTTTTTGTTTAAAAAGGGCATTTTCGCATTTTGGGATCTTTGGGGAAATGTTCAAAAGGGCCAAAAAAAAAAACATATAATAAAAATTTGTCGTTTTTCCTTTTACGGGGTTAAAAAAACGAGTTTAAAAAGCTCAAAGGCTGTTTTGTTTAAAATAAGCTTTCTCCAAAGATCGTTGAAATCGTTCAAAAGACGCAAATTAAAAAAAAACGAAAATAAAAAATTCCCTTTTTATGTTGTTTTAGGGGTTAAAAACGCAGATTAAAGCCCTCCCTGTTTTGCTAAAAATAAGCATTTTCAAGCTTTTTAGATCGTTGAAATCGTTCAAATAGAAGAATATTAAAAAAAAACGAATAAAAAAAATTCCGTTTTATCCCCGGTTTTACGCTTTAAAAAACGAATTAAAAAGTTCAAAAGGTTTTGTTTTTAAAAAGCTTTTTTTCCCAAGCATTTTAGATCGTTAAACCCCCGTTTAAATAGACGCAATATTAATAAAAAACGAAAAATAAAAATCGTCGTTTTTACGCTGTTTTACGCTTTAAAAACGCAGTTTAAAAGGCTAAAAAACGGCTGTTTTGCAAAAAATAAGCATTTTAAAAGCATTTAAGATCGTTGAAACCGTTCAAAAGAGGGCAATATTAAAAAAACCGAAAAAAAACCGTCTTTTTTGTTTTTACGCGTTAAAACGCAGTTTAAAAAGCTCAAAACGGTTGTTTTGCAAAAATAAGAATTTTCAAGAGGATCGTTGAAATCTTTTTCGGAAGCAATATTAAAAAAAACGAATAAAAAAAAACCCCGTCTTTTTTATCCCGTTTTACGCTTTAAAAAACGCAGAAAAACCCCCAAAACGTGCGGGGTTTTGCAAAAAGTTATTTTCAAGCATTTTAGACCCGGAAATCGTTCAAAAGACGCAAAAAAAAATAAAACGAATAAAAAATTTTGTCTTTTTATGTTGTTTTAGGGTTAAAAGGGCAGAAAAAAAGCTAAAAAACGAAGTTTTCAAAATAATCTTTTTTCCCGGACGACGTTGAAATCGTTCAAATAGAGCAATTTAAAAAAAACGAATAAAAAAAATTCTCGCCGTTTTTTGGGTTTTTACGCGTTAAAACGCAGTTTAAAAAGCTAAAAACGTGCTGTTTTTTAAAAAATCCATTTTCAAGCATTTTGGATCTTTTAAAACCGTTAAAAATGGGAAGCAATTTTAATAAAAACGAATTATAAAAAATCGTCGTTTTATGGGGTTTTACGCTTTAAAAAACGGGGATTTAAGCTAAAAAACGGGGTTTTCCCAAAATTTAAAAAATTTTCCCCATTTTAGATCGTTGAAATCGTTCAAATAGAAGCAATATTAATAAAAAACCCAATTTAATTTTTTCGTCTTTTTTATGTTTTTACGCGTTAAAACGCAGTTTAAAAAGCTAAAAAGGGCTTTTTTGGCTAAAATAAGCTTTTTTAAACATTTTAGATCTTTGGGAAATCGTTCAAATAGGAAGCAATATTAAAAAATAACGAATAAGGTACCCCGTCGTTTTATGCTGTTTTACGCGTTAAAACGCAGATTAAACACAAAACGTGCTGTTTTGCTAAAATAAGCATTTTCAAGCATTTTAGATCGTTGAAATCGTTCAAATAGAAGCAAATTAAAAAAAAAAACGAATAATAAAAATTCGTCGTTTTATGCTGTTTTACGCGTTAAAACGCAGATTAAAGCTCAAAACGTGCTGTTTTGCTAAAATAAGCATTTTCAAGCATTTTAGATCGTTGAAATCGTTCAAATAGAAGCAATATTAAAAAAACGAATAATAAAAAATTCGTCGTTTTATGCGTGTTTTACGCATTAAAACGCAGATTAAAGCTCAAAACGTGCTGTTTTGCTAAAATAATCATTTTCAGCATTTTAGATCGTTGAAATCGTTCAAATAGACGCAATATTAATAAAACAATAATAAAAATTTGTCGTTTTTATGCTGTTTTACGCGTTAAAACGCAGATTAAAGCTCAAAACGTGCTGTTTTGCTAAAATAATCATTTTCAAACATTTTAGATCGCTGAAATCGTTCAACAGACGCACATTAATAAAAACGAATAATAAAAATCGTTTTTATGCTGTTTTACGCGTTAAAAACGCATAATAAATCTCAAACGTGCTGTTTTGCTAAAATAAACATTTTCACATTTTAGATCGCTGAAATCGTTCAAATAGAAGCAATACCATTAATAAAAAAAAACGAATAATAAAAAAATCGTCGTTTTTATGCTGTTTACGCGTTAAAAAACGCAGATTAAAGCTCAAAACGTGCTGTTTTGCTAAATTAACTTCATTTTCAAGCATTTTAGATCGTTGAAATCGTTCAAATAAAAGACGCAATATTAATAAAAACGAATTATAAAAATTTCGTCCTTTTATGCTGCGGTTTTATGTTAAACGCAGATTAAAAGCTCAAACGTGCTGTTTTACAAAATAAGCATTTTCAAGCATTTTAGATCGTTGGAAACCGTTTAAATAGAAGCAATATTAATAAAAACGAATAATAAAAATTCGTCGTTTTTATGTTGTTTACGCGTTAAAACGTGCAGATTAAAGCTCAAAACGTGTTGTTTTGCTAAAATAATCATTTTCAAGCATTTTAGATCGTTGAAATCGTTCAACAGACGCAATATTAACAAAACGAATAATAAAAAATTTCTGCCGTTTTATGCTGTTTTTCTACGCGCTAAAAACGCAGATTAAAGCTCAAAACGCGCTGTTTTGTTAAATAATCATTTCAAGCATTTTAGATCGTTGAAATCGTTCAAATAGAAATAATATTAATAAAATCCGAATAATAAAAAAAATTCCGTCGTGTTTATGCTTTTTCGTTTTACGCGTTAAAACGCAGATTAAAGCTCAAACGTGCTGTTTTGCTAAATTAATCATTTTCAAGCATTTTAGATCGTTGAACCGATCAAATAGGACGCAATATTAATAAAAACGAATAATAAAAATTTCGTCGTTTTATGCTGTTTTACGCGTTAAACGCAGATTAAAAGCTCAACGTGCTGTTTTGCTAAAATAAGCATTTTCAAGCATTTTAGATCGCTGAAATCATTCAAATAGAAGCTTTTACTACTAATAAAAACGAATAATGTAAATTCGTCGTTTTATGCCGTTTTACGCATTAAAACGCAGATTAAAGCTCAAAACGTGCTGTTTTATAAAAATAATCATTTTCGTAAGCATTTTAGACGTTGAAATCGTTCAAATAGACGTGCAATATTAATAAAAAAACGAATAATAAAAATTTCCGTCGTTTTTATGCTGTTTTTACGCGTTAAACGCAGATTAAAGCTCAAACGTGCTGTTTGCTAAAATAAGCATTTTCGCTAAGCATTTTAGATCGTTGAAATCGTTCAAATAGAAGCAATATTAACAAAAAACGAATAATAAAAAATTCGTCGTTTTATAAGTTGTTTTACGCAAGAAAACGCAGATTAAAGCTCAAAATGCGCTGTTTTGCTGCTAAAATAACTTCATTTTCAAGCGTTTTAGATCGTTGAAACCGTTCAACAGACGCACATTAATACAAAAACGAATAATAAAATTCTGTCGTTTTTATGTTGTTTACGTTAAAACGCATATTAAATCTCAAACGTGCTGTTTGCTAAAATAAATATTTTCAAGCATTTTAGACGTTGAAATCGTTCAAATAGAAGCAATATTAATAAAAAACGAATAATAAAAATCTGCCGCTTTTATGTTGTTTTACGCGTTAAAACGCAGATTAAAGCTCAAAAACGTTGTTTTGCTAAAATAATCACTTTCAAGCATTTTAGATCGTTGAAATCGTTCAAATAGACGCACATAATCAAAAAACGAATAATAAAAATTTCGTCGTTTTTATGCTGTTTTACGCGTTAAAACGCAGATTAAAGCTCAAAACGTGCTGTTTTATTAAAATAATCATTTCAAGCATTTTGAAATCGTTGAAATCGTTCAAATAGAAGCAATATTAAAACGAATAATAAAAATTCGTCGTGTTTATGCTGTTTACGCGTTAAAACGCAGATTAAAGCTCAAAACGTGCTGTTTTGCTAAATTAATCATTTTCAGCATTTCAGGATCGCTGAAATCGACTGTAAATAGACGCAATATTAATAAAAACGAATAATAAAATTTCGTCGTTTTTATGCTGTTTTACGCGTTAAATGTTAAGATTAAAGCTCAACGTGCTGTTTTGCTAAAATAAGCATTTTCAAGCATTTTAGACGTTGAAATCGTTCAAATAGAAGCAATATTAATAAAAACGAATAATAAAAAATTGTCGTTTTTATGCTTTCGTTTTACGCATTAAAACGCAGATTAAAGCTCAAAACGTGCTGTTTTGCTAAAATAATCATTTTCAAGCATTTTAGGATCGCTGGAAATCGTTCAAATAGACGCAAATATTAATAAAAACGAATAATAAAAATTCCCTGTCGTTTTTATGCTGTTTTACGCGTTAAACGCAGATTAAAGCTCAACGTGCTGTTTTGCTAAAACAAGCATTTTCAAGCATTGTATATCGTTGAAATCACGTTCAACAGGAAGCAATATTAATAAAAACGAATACAAAATTTCGTCGTTTTTATGCTGTTTCTACGCGTTAAACGCGATTAAAGCTCAAACGTGCTGTTTGCTAAAAATAAAGCATTTTCAAGCATTTTAGATCGTTGAAATCGTTCAAATAGAAGCACATTAATAAAAACGAATACCAAAAAATTCGTCGTCTTTATGTTGTTTTACGCGTTAAAACGTAGATTAAAGCTCAAAACGTGCTGTTTTGCTAAAATCATCATTTTCAAGCATTTTATGACGTTGAAATCGTTCAGACGCAATATTAATAAAAACGAATTATAAAAAATTTCGTCCTTTTTATGCTGTTTTACGCGTTAAAACGCAGATTAAAGCTCAAATCGTGCTGTTTTGCTAAAATAAGCATTTTCAAGCATTTTAGATCGTTGAAATCGTTTAAATAGAAGCAATATTAATAAAAAAACGAATAATGTACCTGTCGTTTTATGCTGTTTTTACGCGTTAAAACGCAGATTAAAGCTCAAAAACGTGTTGCTTTTGCTAAAATAATCATTTTCAAGCATTTTAGATCGTTGAAATCGTTCAGTCAGGACGCAATATTACCAAAAACGAATAATAAAATTTCTGTCGTTTTTATCCTGTTTTACGCGTTAAAACGCAGATTAAAACTCTCAAAATGTGCTGTTTTGTTAAATAATCATTTCAAGCATTTTAGATCGTTGAACCGTTCAAATAGAAGCAATATTAATAAAAAAACGAATAATAAAAAATTCGTCGTGTTTATGCTGTTTTACGCGTTAAAACGCGAAAGATGAAAACTCCAAAACGTGCTGTTTTGCTAAAATAATCATTTTCAAGCATTTTAGATCGTTGGAATCGTTCAAATAGACGCAATATTAATAAAAAACGAATAATAAAATTTCTGCTCGTTTTATGTTGTTTTACGCGTTAAAACGCAGATTAAAGCTCAAACGTGCTGTTTTATAAATAAGTATTTTCAAGCATTTTAGATCGTTGAAATCGTTCAACAGAAGCACATTAATAAAAACGAATAATAAAAAAATCGTCGTTTTATGCTGTTTTACGCGTTAAAACGCAGATTGCTCAAAACGTGCTGTTTTGCTAAATTAATCATTTTCACATTTTAGATCGCTGAAATCGATCAAATAGACGCAATATTAATAAAAACGAATAATAAAATTCTGTCGTTTTATGCGTTGCTCTTAATGCTAAAACGCAGATTAAAAGCTCAAAACGTGCTGTTTTGCTAAAATAAGCATTTTCAAGCATTTTAGATCGTTGAAATCGTTCAAATAGAAGCAATATTAA
This sequence comes from Dalotia coriaria, assembly GCF_025399875.1. Taxonomy (NCBI): domain Eukaryota; kingdom Metazoa; phylum Arthropoda; class Insecta; order Coleoptera; family Staphylinidae; genus Dalotia; species Dalotia coriaria. The sequence continues at coordinate 3,840 of NW_027048185.1, read as the reverse complement.
TAAAAACGAATAATAAAAATCGGTCGTTTTATGTTGTTTACGCATTAAACGCAGATTAAAGCTCAAAACGTGCTGTTTTGCTAAAATAAGCATTTTCACATTGTAGATCGTTGAAATCGTTCAAATAGAAGCACTATTAATAAAACGAATAATAAAAATTTCGTCGTTTTATATGCTGTTTTACGCGTTAAAACGCAGATTAAAGCTCAAAACGTGCTGTTTTGCTAAAATAACTATTTTCAAGCATTTAGATCGTTGAAATCGTTCAAATAGACGCAATATTAATAAAACGAATTATAAAATTTCTGTCCTTTTTATGCTGTTTACGCGTTAAACGCAGATTAAAGCCTTCAAACGTGCTGTTTTGCTAAAATAAGCATTTTCAAGCATTTTAGATCGTTGAAATCGTTTAAATAGCTTAAATATTAATAAAAACGAATAATAAAAAATTGTCGTTTTATGCTGTTTTACGCGTTAAACGCAGATTAAAGCTCAAACGTGTTGTTTTGCTGCAAATAATCATTTTCGGGCATTTTAGATCGCTGAAATCGTTCAACAGATAATAACAAAAACGAATAATAAAAATTTCGTCGTTTTATGCTGTTCTTTTACGCGTTAAAACGCAGAGATTGCTCAAACGTGCTGTTTTGCTAAAATAACTACTTTCTGCCATTTTAGATCGCTGAAATCATCGTTCAACAGAAGCAATACAATAAAAACGAATAATGTAAAAATTCGTCGTGTTTATGCTGTTTTACGCGTTAAAACGCAGATTAAAGCTCAAAACGCCGTTTTGCTAAATTAACATTTTCAAGCATTTTGTGATCGTTGAAATCGAATACGCAATATTAATAAAAACGAATAATTTCAAAAAATTTCGTCGTTTTTATGCTGTTTTACGCGTTAAAACGCAGATAAAGCCTGAACGTGCTGTTTTGCTAAAATAAGCATTTTCAAGCACTTTAGATCGCTGGAAATCACCGTTCAAATAGAAGCAATATTAATAAAAACGAATAATGTGTGTACCTGTCGTTTTATGCTGTTTTACGCATTAAAACGCAGATTAAAGCTCAAAAGGTTTTGCCAAAATAATCATTTTCAAGCATTTTAGATCGCTGAAATCGTTCAAATAGACGCGCATATTAATAAAAACGAATAATAAAAAATTTCTTGGCTGTTTTATGCTGTTTTACGCGTTAAAAACGCAGATTAAAGCTCAAACGTGCTGTTTTGCTAAATAAGCATTTTCAAGCATTTTAGATCGTTGAAAATCGTTCAAATATATTGTACTAATAAAAACGAATAACAAAAAATCTTTCGTCGTTTTGCTGTTTTACGCGTTAAAACGCAGATTAAAGCTCAAAACGCGTTTGCTAAAATAATCATTTTCGCCGTTTTAGATCGTTGAAATCGTTCAAATAGACGCAATATTTCAATAAAAAACGAATAATAAAAATTTCTGTCGTTTTATGTTGTTTTACGCGCTAAAACGTATTAAATCTCAAAACGTGCTGTTTTACTAAAATAAACATTTTCAAGCATTTTAGATCGTTGAAATGCCCAAATAGAAGGCTATTAATAAAAAACGAATAATAAAAATTCGTCGTTTTTATGCTGTTTTACGCGTTAAAACGCAGATTAAAGTCAAAACGTGCTGTTTTGCTAAATAATCATTTTCAAGCATTTTAGATCGTTGAAATCGTTCAAATAGACGTGCATTAATAAAAAACGAATAATAAAATTCTGTCGTTTTTTATGCTGTTTTACGCGTTAAAAACGCAGATTAAAGCTCGTAAACGTGCTGTTTTGCTAAAATAAGCATTTTCAAGATTTTAGATCGTTGAAATCGTTCAAATAGGAAGCAATATTAATAAAAACGAATAATGGTAAATCTGTCGTTTTATGCTGTTTTACGCGTTAAAACGCAGATTAAAAGCTCAAAACGTGCTGTTTTGCTAAAATAATCATTTCAAGCATTTTAGATCGCTGAAATCGTTCAAATAGACGCAATATTAATAAAAAACGAATAATAAAAATTTCGTGGTTTTTTTTGCTGTTTTACCGTTAAACGCATATTAAACCCTAAAAAACGTGCTGTTTTGCTAAAATAAACTTTTTTCAAGCTTTTTTAGATCGTTGAAATCGTTAAAAATGGGAAACAATATTAAAAAAAAAACAAATTTAAAAAAAATTCTCTTTTTTTATGCTGTTTTACGCGTTAAAACGCAGTTTAAAAACTCAAAACGTGCTTTTTTTGCTAAAATAATCTTTTTTCAAGCATTTTTAGATCTTTGGGAAATCTTTTCAAATAGACGAAATAAATAAAAAACGAATAATAAAATTTCGTCTTTTTTATGCTGTTTTGCGTTAAAACGCAGATTAAAACTCAAAACGTGCTGTTTTGTTTTAAAATAAGCATTTTCAAGCTTTTTTGGGTTTTGAAATCGTTCAAATAGAAACAATATTAATAAATAACAAATTTAAAAAAAAAAATCGCCCTTTTTTTTATGCTTTTTTTACGCGTTAAAACGCAGTTTAAAAAAACTCAAAACGTGCTTTTTTTTGCTAAAAAAAAATTTCATTTTAAAAAGCATTTTAGATCGTTGAAATCGTTCAAATAGACCTTTTAAAAAAAGGGAAAATAAAAATTTCGTCTTTTTTATGCTGTTTTACCGTTAAAACGCAATTAAACTAAAAAACCGTGCTTTTTTTGCTAAAAAAACTTTTTAAAAGCATTTTAGATCGTTGAAATCGTTCAAATAGACGCAATATTAATAAAAACGAATAATAAAAAATTCGTCGTTTTTATGCTGTTTTCGTTAAAACAGTTAAATCTCAAAACGTGCTTTTTGCTAAAATAACATTTTCAAGCATTTTAGATCGTTGAAATCTTCAAATAGAAGCAATATTAATAAAAAAAATAATAAAAATTGTCGTTTTTATGCTGTTTTCCGTTAAAACGCAGATTAAATCAAAACGTGCTTTTTTTGCTAAAATAAGCATTTTCAAGCATTTTAGATCGTTGAAATCGTTCAAATAGAAAGAATATAAAAAACGAATATTAAACGTTTTTTGCTGTTTTACGTTAAAACGCAGATTAAAAGCTCAAAACGTGCTGTTTTGCTAAAATAATCATTCAACATTTTAGACTTTTGGAAATCGTTCAAATAGGCAATATTAATAAAAACGAATAATAAAAATTCGTCGTTTTTATGCTTTTTCGCCGTTAAAACGCAATTAAACTCAAAACGTGCTGTTTTTGCTAAAATAATATTTTCAAGCATTTTGATCGTTGAAATCGTTCAAATGAACAATATTAATAAAAACGAAAATAGAAAATTCGTTTTTGCTTTTTTGGTTACAGAAACAGATTAAAACAAAACGTGCTGTTTTGCTAAAATAAACATTTTCAAGCATTTTAGATCGTTGAAATCGTTAAATAGAAGCAATATTAATAAAACGAATAATAAAAATTCACGTGTTTTTTGTTTTACGCGTTAAAACGCAGATTAAAATCAAAACGTGCTGTTTTGCTAAAATAAACATTTTTCAAGCATTTTAGATCGTTAAAATCGTTTCAAAAAAGCAATATTAAAAAAAAATAAAAAAATTTTTTTATGTTTTTAGCTTTTTAAACGCGTTAAAAAACGGTTTTCTAAAACAATATTTCAAGCATTTTAGCTTAAATCGTTAAATGCAAAAAAAAAAACAATAAAAAAATTTTCTTTTTTATGCTTTTTATTTTTAAAACGCGTTAAAACCAAAACTGCTGTTTTGCTAAAAAAAATTTTTTTAAGCTTTTAGATCGTTGAAATCGTTCAAATAGGCAATATTAATAAA
>NW_027048184.1:0-10593 GCF_025399875.1 Dalotia coriaria | reverse complement strand
GTTTTTAAAAAAATTTTAATTTTTTTTTAAAAAAAAATTTTTTTTTGGCGTTTTTTAACGATTTCAAACGGTTTTTTTTTTCAAAACGCCAGAAAATGGGTTTTTTTTTTTTTTTTTTTGGGAAAAAAAAAAGAAAAAAACCCTTTTGAGTTTAAATTTTTTTGGCCCCCGGTTTTTTTAACTTTTTAAAACGCATAAAAACGACAAAATTTTAAAATGTTTTTTTTTTGCAAAAACACGTTTTTGAGTTTTAAAAAATTTTCTTCTTTTAAGGGAAAAACAGCATAAAACGACAAATTTTTTTATTTTTCGTTTTTTTTAAATATTGTTTTTTTTGAACGATTTCAAGACTAAAATGCTTGAAAATGATTTTAGAAAACAGCACGTTTTGAGTTTAATCTGCTTTTTAACGCGTAAACAGCAAAAAAACGACAAAATTTTTTTATTATTCGTTTTTTTTTAATTTTTTATTTAACGTTTTTAACGTTTCAAAAATGTTTTAAAAAAGGGTTTTTTTAAAAAAGCACTTTTTGTTTTTTAAATTCTCTTTTTAACGGTTTTCAGCATTCAAAATTTTTTATTCGTTTTTTTTTTTGGGCCCCCATTTGAACGTTTTTCCAAGGGATTTTAAAATCCCTTGAAAATGTTTTTTTGGGGAAAACCAAAGTTTTGAGTTTTCCCCCCGCTTTTTAACCGAAAAAAAAAATTTCCGACGAATTTTTTATTATTCCTTTTGCCAATATTGTTTCTATTTAAAACATTTCAACCATAAAAAGGGTTGCTTAAAAATGAATTTTAGCAAAAGCCCCCGTTTTGAGTTTAAATCGGGTTTTTTAACGCTTTAAAAGAAAAAACGACAAAATTTTTTTATTATTCGTTTTTTTTTAAATTTTTTGCTTCTTTTTTAAAAGATTTCAAGGGTTTTCAAAACCCGGAAAATGTTATTTAAAAGCAAAACAGCACGTTTTTGGTTTTTAATCTGCGTTTTAACGCGTAAAACAGCATAAAACGACGAAATTCTTTATTATTCGTTTTTATTACTATTGCGTCTATTGAACGATTTCAACGATCTAAAATGCTTGAAAAATGCTTATTTTTGCAAAACAGCACGTTTTGAGCTTTTATTCTACGTTTTAACGCGGAAAACAGCATAAAAACGACGAAATTCTCTTTATTATTCGTTTTTATTTTTATTGCGCCCACGGAAACGATTTCAACGATCTAAAAATGCTTCTGAAAATGTTATTTTAGCAAAACAGCCGCTTGAGTTTTAACCGTTTAACGCGTAAAACAGCATAAAACGACGTGAATTTTTGCTGGTTCGTTTTATTATTATTGCTTCTATTTGAACGATTTCAACGATCTAAAGTGCTTGAAAATGCTTTATTTTAGCAAAACAGCACGTTTTGAGCCAATCTGCGTTTTAACGCGTAAAACAGCATAAAAACGTGACGAAATTTTATTATTCCGTTTTTATTATTATTGCTTCTATTTGAATGATTTCAACGATCTAAATGTGTTTGAAAATGTCGGTTTTAGCAAAACAGCATAAGTTTGAGTTGTAATCTGCGTTTTAACGCGTAAAATACATAAAAACGACGAATTTTTTTATTATTCGTTTTATTAATATTGCATCTATTTGAACGATTTCAACGATCTGCACGCTGACAATGTTTATTTTAGCAAACGGTGCACGTTTTGAGTTTTAATCAGAGTTTTAACGCGTAAACAGCATAAAAAACGACGAATTTTTTTATTCGTTTTATTAATATTGTTTCTATTTTAACACGACCCGCGCCGCGTTTGAAAATGCTTATATTTTAGCAAAAACAGCACGTTTTGAGCTTTAATCTGCGTTTTAACGCGTAAAACAGCATAAAACGACGAATTTTTATTATTCGTTTTTATTATTGTTTTATTTGAACGACAACGATCTAAAATGCTTGAAAATGCTTTTATTTTAGCAAAACAGCACGTTTTGAGTTTTAATCTGCGTTTTAACGCGTAAAACTGCATAAAAACGACGAATTTTTTTTATTATTCGTTTTTATTAATAATGCTTCTATTTGAACGATTTCAACGATCTAAAAATGCTTGAAAAATGTTTATTTTAGCAAAACAGTACGTTTTGAGCTTTTAATCTGCGTTTTAATCGCGTAAAACAAAGCATAAAACGACGAATTTTTATTATTCGTTTTTATTAATATTGCTTCTATTTGAACGATTTCAACGATCTAAAATGCTTGAAAATGCTTATTTTAGCAAAACAGCACGTTTGAGCTTTAATCAGCGTTTTAACGCGTAAAACAGCATAAAAACGACGAAATTTTTATTATTCGTTTTTATTTATATTGCGTCTATTTGAACGATTTCAACGATCTAAAAATGCTTGAAAAATGTTTATTTTAGCAAACAGCACGTTTTGAGTTTTAATCTGCGTTTTAACGCGTAAAACAGCATAAAAATGACGAATTTTTTATTAATATTGCTTCTATTTAAACGATTTGTTGATCTAAAATGCTTAAAATGCTTATTTTAGCAAAAACAGCACGTTTTGAGCTGTAATCTGCGTTTTAACGCGTAAAACAGCATAAAACGACGATTTTTTATTATTCGTTTTATTAATATTGCGTCTATTTGAACGATTTCAACGATCTAAAATGCTTGAAAATGCTTATTTTAGCAAAACAGCACGTTTTGAGCTTTAATCTGCGTTTTAACGCGTAAAACAGCATAAAACGACGATTTTTTATTATTCGTTTTTTATTAATATTGCGTCTATTTGAACGATTTCAACGATCTAAAATGCTTGAAAATGCTTATTTTAGCAAAAAACAGCACGTTTTGAGTTTTATTCTGCGTTTTAACGCGTAAAACAAAGCATAAAACGACAAATATTTTTATTATTCGTTTTTATTTTTATTGCGTCTATTTGAACGATTGCAACGATTCAAAATGTTTCTGACAATGCTGCTATTTTAGCAAAAACAGCACGTTTTGAGCTTTAATCTGCGTTTTAACGCGTAAAACAGCATAAAAACGACGAATTTTTATTATTCGTTTTTATTAATATTGCTTCTATTTGAACGATTTTTAACGATCTAAAATGCTTGAAAAATGCTTATTTTAGCAAAACAGCACGTTTTGAGTTTTTAATCTGCGTTTTAACGCGTAAAACATCAAAATGACGAATTTTTATTATTCGTTTTATTAATATTGCTTCTATTTAAACGATTTCAACGATCTAAAAAATGCTTGAAAATGCTTATTTTAGCGGTGTAAACAGCTGTTTTGAGCGAATTCGCGTTTTAACGCGTAAAAACAGCATAAAAACGACGATTTTTTATTATTCGTTTTTATTATTGTTTACGAACGATTTCAACGATCTGAATTGCTTGAAAATGTTTATTTTAAAGCAAACAGCACGTTTTGAGTTTTAATCTGCGTTTTAACGCGCAAAACAGCATAAAAAACGACGAATTTTTATTATTCGTTTTTATTACTATTGCTTCTATTTGAACGATTTCAACGATCTAAAATGCTTGAAAATGCGCTTATTTAGCAAAATGAAGTGCTGCTTGAGTTTTAATCAGCGTTTAACGCGCGTAAAACAAAGCATAAAAACGACGAAATTTTTATTATTCGTTTTTATTTATATTTAAGTCTATTTGAAACGATTTCAACGATCTAAAATACTTAAAATGCTTATTTTAGCAAAACAGCACGTTTTGAGCTTTTAATCTGCGTTTTAACGCGTAAACAGCATAAAAACGGACGAATTTTTTATTATTCGTTTTTATTACTATTGCTTCTATTTAAAACGATTTCAACGATCTAAAATGCTTGAAAATGCTTATTTTAGCAAAACAGCACGTTTTGAGTTTTAATCTGCGTTTTAACGCGTGTAAAACAGTATAAGAACGACGGAATTTTATTATTCTTTTTATTAATATTGCTTCTATTTGAAACGATTTCAAATGATCTAAAATGCTAAAATAAAGCTATTTTAGCAAAACAGCACGTTTTGAGTTGTAATCTGCGTTTTAAATGCGCAAAACAGCATAAAAACGACGATTTTTTTATTATTCGTTTTATTAATATTGCGTCTATTTGAACGATTTCAACGATCTAAATGCTTAAAATTTATTTTGTGCGTTCAGTACGTTTAGCCACCGCGCCGCAACGCGTCGTTCACGATTTTTATTATTCACGGACATTATTGCGTCTATTTAGAACGATTTCCAACGATCTAAAATGCTTGAAAATGTTACTCAGCAAAACGCCGCTTGTTTTAACCGCGTTTTAACGGCGTAAAACATACAAAACGATCAGAAATCTTTTATTATCTGTTTTTATTAATATTGCGTCTATCGAACAATTTCAACGATCTAAACTGCTTGGAAAATGCTTATTTTAGCAAAACAGCACGTTTGGAGTTTTAATCTGCGTTTTAACGCGTAAAAAACATCAAAAAAATGACGAATTTTTATTATTCGTTTTTTAATATTGCTTCTATTTAAACGATTTCAACGATCTAAAATGCTTGAAAGTTTATTTTAGCAAAACAGCTGTTTTAGCTTTAATCTGCGTTTTAACGCGTAAAACAGCATAAAACGACGATTTTTATTATTCGTTTTTATTAATATTGCTTCTATTTGAACGATTTCAACGATCTAAAATGCTTGAAAATGTTTATTTTAGCAAAACAGCACGTTTTGAGCTTTAATCTGCGTTTTAACGCGTAAAACAGCATAAAAAACGACGGTAATTTTTATTATTCCGTTTTTATTAATATTGCTTCTATTTTGAACGATTTCAACGTGATCTAAAAATGCTTGAAAATGCTTATTTTAGCAAAAACAGCACGTTTTGAGTTTTAATCAGCAGTTTTAACGCGTAAACAGCATAAAAAACGACGAAATTTTTATTATTCGTTTTTATTTATATTGCGTGTCTATTTGAACGATTTCAACCATCTAAAATGCTTGAAAATGTTATTTTAGCAAAACAGCACGTTTTGAGCTTTAATCTGCGTTTTAACGCGTAAAACAGCATAAAATGACGAATTTTTTATTATTCGTTTTTATTAATATTGCTTCTATTTAAACGATTTCAACGATCTAAAATGCTTGGAAAATGTTATTTTAGCAAAACAGCACGTTTTGAGCTTTAATCTGCGTTTTAACGCAGTAAAACAGCATAAAACGACGAAATTTTTATTATTCGTTTTTATTAATATTGCTTCTACAACGATTTCAACGATCTAAATGCTTTTAAAAATGCTTATTTTAGCAAAAAAAAACAGCACGTTTTGAGCGTAATCTGCGTTTAACGCGTGCAAAAACAGCATAAAAACGACGATTTTTTATTATCTTCGTTTTTATTAATATTGCGTCTATTTGAACGATTTCAACGATCTAAAATGCTTGAAAATGCTTATTTTAGCAAAACAGCACGTTTTGAGTTTTAATCTGCGTTTAACGCGTAAAACAGCATAAAAACGACGAAATCTTTATTATTCGTTTTTATTATTGCGTCTATTTGAACAATTTCAACGATTCAACTGCTTGCAAATGCTTATTTTAGCAAAACAGCACGTTTGAGCTTTAATCTGCGTTTTAACGCGTAAAAACATCAAAAAATGACTTAATTTTTATTATTCGTTTTTAATATTGCTTCTATTTAAACGATTTCAAACGATCTAAAAATGCTTGAAAATGCTTATTTTAGCAAAACAGCTCATGCTTAATCTGCGTTTTAACGCGTAAAACAGCATAAAAACGTGACGATTTTTTTATTATCTTCGTTTTTTATTACGTTTTATTTGAACGATTTCAACGATCTAAAAATGCTTGAAAATGTTTATTTAGCAAAAACAGCACGTTTTGAGCTTTAATCTGCGTTTAACGCGTAAAACAGCATAAAAACGACGAATTTTTTATTATTCGTTTTTAAGCACATATTGCTTCTATTTGAACGATTTACCCGATCTAAAATGCTTGAAAAAATGTTTATTTCAGCAAAACAGCACGTTTTGAGCTTTAACCGCGTTTTAACGCGTAAAACAGCATAAAAACGACGAAATTTTTATTATTCGTTTTTATTTATAAGTATTGCGTCTATTGAACGATTTCAACGATCTAAAAATGCTTGAAAATGTTGTATTTTAGCAAAACAGCACGTTTTGAGTTTTAATCTGCGTTTTAACGCGTAAAACAGCATAAAAATGACGAATTTTTTATTATTCGTTTTTATTAATATTGTTTATTTAAACGATTTCAACGATCTAAAATGCTTGAAAATGCTTTATTTTAGCAAAACAGCACGTTTTGAGTTTTAATCTGCGTTTTAACGCGTAAAACAGCATAAAAACGACGAAATTTTTATTATTCGTTTTATTAATATTGTTTCTATTTGAACGATTTCAACGATCTAAAATGCTTAAAATGCTTATTTTAGTTGTAAAACAGCACGTTTTGAGCTGTAATCTCAGTTTAACGCGTAAAACAGCATAAAACGACGATTTTTTATTATTCGTTTTATTAATATTGCGTCTATTTGAACGATTTCAACGATCTAAAAATGCTTGAAAATTTATTTAGCAAAACAGCACGTTTTGAGCTTTAATCTGCGTTTTAACGCGTAAAAACAGCATAAAAAAAACGGACGTGAATTTTTATTATCTGTTTTTATTAATATTGCGTCTATTTTGAACGATTTCAACGATCTAAAATGCTTGAAAATGCTTATTTTAGCAAAACAGCATCGTTTTGAGTTTTATTCTGCGTTTTAACGCGTAAAACAGCATAAAAAACGACAAATACTTTTTATTATTCGTTTTTTATTTATATATTGCGTCTATTTCAACGATTTCAACGATCTAAAATGCTTGAAAATGCTTATTTTAGCAAAACAGCACGTTTTGAGCTTTTAATCTGCGTTTTAACGCGTAAACAGCATAAAATGACGAATTTTTTTGTATTATTCGTTTTTATTAATATTGCTCTCTATTTAAAACGATTTCAACGATCTAAAATGCTTGAAAAATGCTTATTTTAGCAAAACAGCACGTTTTGAGCTTTAATCTGCGTTTTAACGCGTAAAACAGCATAAAGTCGATAATGAAATTTTATTCTGCCTAGTTTTTTATTAATATTGCTTCTATTTGAACGATTTCCAACGATCTAAAATGCTTAAAATGCTTATTTTAGCAAAACAGCAATGTTTTGAGCCGTAATCTGCGTTTCTGCGTAAAACAGCATAAAAAACGACGATTTTTTATTATTCGTTTTACAATATTATGTCTATTTGAACGATTTCAACGATCTAAAAATGTTTGAAAATGCTTATTATTTTACAAAAAACAGCACGTTTTGAGTTTTAATCTGCGTTTTAACGCGTAAACAGCATAAAAAAAAAACGACGAATTTTTTTATTATTCGTTTTTTATTATTACAGGCCTATTTGAACGATTTCCAACGATCTAAAAATGCTTGAAAATGCTTATTTTAGCAAAAACAGCACAAGTTTTGAGCTTTATTCTGCGTTTTAACGCGTAAAATAGCATAAAAACGACAAATATTTTTACTATTCGTTTTTATTTTATTGCGTCTATTTGAAACGATTTCCAACGATCTAAAAATGTTTGAAAATAAGCTTATTTTAGCAAAACAGCACGTTTTGAACTTTTAATCTGCGTTTTAACGCGTAAAACAGCATAAAACGACGAAATTTTTATTATTCGTTTTTATTTTATTGCGTCTATCAAAACAGATTTCAACGATCTAAAATGCTTGAAAATGCTTATTTTAGCAAAACAGCACGTTTTGAACTTTAATCTGCGTTTTAACGCGTAAACAGCATAAAAAACGACTAATTTTTTATTATTCGTTTTTACATTATTGCTTCTATTTCTAAACGATTTCAACGATCTAAAATGCTTGAAAATACCGCGATTATTTTAGCAAAAACAGCACGTTTTGAGCTTTAATCTGCGTTTTAACGCGTAAAACAGCATAAAAAAACGACGAAATTTTTTATTCGTTTTACCAATATTGCGTCTATTTGAACGATTTCAACGATCTAAAATGCTTGAAAATGCTTATTTAGCAAAACAGCACGTTTTGAGTTTTAATCTGCGTTTTAACGCAAAACAGCATAAAACGACGATTTTTTATTATTCGTTTTTAATATTGCTTCTTATTTGGAACGATTTCAACGATCTAAAATGCTTGGAAAATGCTTATTTTAGCAAAACAGCACGTTTTGAGCTTTAATCTGCGTTAACGCGTAAAAACAAGTTACAAAAACGACGAATTTTTATTATTCGTTTTGTATATTGCTTCATTTGAACGATTTCAACGATCTAAAAATGCTTGAAAATTTATTTTAGCAAAACAGCACGTTTTGAGCTTTTAATCTGCGTTTTAACGCGTAAAACAGCATAAAAACGACGAATTTTTTATTATTCGTTTTTATTGAATATTTCTATTTGAACGATTTCAACGATCTAAAATGCTTAAAATGCTTTTATTTTAGCAAACAGCACGTTTGAGTTGTAATCTGCGTTTTAACGCGTAAAACAGCATAAAACGACGATTTTTATTATTCGTTTTATTAATATTGCGTCTATTTGGAACGATTTCAACGATCTTTAAAATGCTTGAAAATGTTTTTATTTTAGCAAACAGCACGTTTTGAGCTTTAATCTGCGGCTTTACCCGCAAAACAGCATAAAATCGACGAATTTTTTTATTATTCGTTTTTTATTAATATTGCGTCTATTTGGAAACGTGATTTCAACGATCTAAATGCTTGAAGCTATTTTAGCAAAACAGCACGTTTTGAGCTTTATTCTGCGTTTTAACGCGTAAAACAGCATAAAAACGACAACATTTTTATTATCTTCGTTTTTATTTTATATTGCCTATTTGAACGTGATTTCAACGATCTAAAATGCTTGAAAATGCTTATTTTAAAGCAAAACAGCACGTTTTGAGCTTTTAATCTGCGTTTTAACGCGTAAACAGCATAAAATGACGAATCTTTTTATTATTCGTTTTTGCCATTATTGCTTCGGTTTTAAACGATTTCAACGATCTAAAATGTTTTGAAAATGCTTATTTTAGCAAAACAGCACGTTTTGAGTTTTAATCTGCGTTTTAACGCGTAAAACAGCATAAAAAACGACGAAATTCTTATTATTCGTTTTTGCCATTATTGTTTCGACGAACGATTTCAACGATCTAAAATGCTTAAAAATGCTTATTTTAGCAAAACAAGTTATCAAATGTTTTATTGCAATCTGCGTTTTAACGCGCGTAAAACAGCATAAAAACGACGATTTTTTATTATTCGTTTTTATTAATATTGCGTCTATTTGAACGATTTCAACGATCTAAAATGCTTGAAAATGCTTATTTTAGCAAAACAGCACGTTTTGAGCTTTTAATCTGCGTTTTAACGCGTAAACAGCATAAAACGACGGAATTTTATTATTCGTTTTTAATAATATTGCGTCTATTTGAACGATTTCAACGATCTAAAAATGCTTGAAAATGCTTATTTTAGCAAAACAGCACGTTTTGAGCTTTATTCTGCGTTTTAACGCGTAAAAACAGCATATAAAACGACAAATATTTTTATTATTCGTTTTTATTTTTATTGCGTCTATTTGAACGATTTCAACGATCTAAAATGTTTGAAAATGCTTATTTTAGCAAAACAGCACGTTTTGAGCTTTAATCTGCGTTTAACGCGTAAAACAAAGCATAAAAAACGACGAATTTTTTTATTATTCGTTTTTATTAATATTGCTTGTATTTGAACGATTTCAACGACGCAAAAATGCTTATTTTAGCAAAACAGCACGTTTTGAGTTTTAATCGCGTTTTAACGCGTAAAACAGCAAAAAAACGACAAATTTTTTATTATTTGTTTTTATTAATATTGCGTCTATTTGAACGATTTCAACGATCTAAAATTTTTGAAAATGCTTATTTTAGAAAAACAGCACGTTTGAGCTTTAATCTTTTTTAAGGGAAAACAGCAAAAACGACAAATTTTTATTATTCGTTTTTATTAATTTGCGTCTTTTGAACGATTTCAACGATCTTGCTTGAAAATGCTTTTTTTAGCAAAACAGCACGTTTTGAGTTTTAATCGGGTTTTAACGCGTAAAACAGCATAAAACGCGAATTTTTATTTTGTTTTTATTAATTTGCGTCTTTTGAACGATTTAAACGATCTAAAATGTTGAAATGCTTTTTTTAGAAAAACAGGTTTTATTTTTCTGCTTTTAACGCGAAAAAAAGCATAAAAACGACAAATTTTTATTATTCGTTTTTATTTATATTGCGTCTATTTCAACGTTTAAACGATCAAAAAGGTTTAAATTTTTATTTTAGCAAAAACTTTTTGAGTTTTAATCTGCGAAGCGTAAAACAAAAAAATGACGTTTTTATTTTTCTTTTTTTAAATATTGCTTCTATTTAAACGATTTCAACGATCTAAAATGCTTGAAAATGCTTATTTTGCAAAACAGCACGTTTGAGCTTTAATCTGCTTTTTAACGCGAAAACAGCATAAAACGAC
>NW_027048183.1:0-10593 GCF_025399875.1 Dalotia coriaria | reverse complement strand
TTAATTAAAAAAAATTTTAATCGTTTTTATGGCTGTTTACAAAGTTAAAACGCAGTTTAAAAAAGCTCAAAACGTGCTGTTTTGTTAAAATAAGCATTTAAAAGCATTTTAGATCGTTGAAATCGTTAAAATAAACAATATTAAAAAAAAACGAAATAAAAAAATTTCGTCTTTTTTTATGCTGTTTTAGGGTTAAAAAGCGGGAAAAAAACCTCAAAACTTTCGGTTTTGCTAAAATAATCTTTTTTCAAGCTTTTTAGATCGTTGAAACCCGTTCAAATAGACGCAATATTAAAAAAAAACGAATAATAAAAATTTATCTTTTTTATGCTGTTTTAGGGGGTTAAAAACGCAGATTAAAACAAAACTTTTTGAAAAAACTTTTTTCAAGCTTTAGATCGTTTGAAATCGTTCAAATAAAAAACCAAATTAATAAAAACAAAATAATAAAAATTTCGGGGTTTTTTAAACGACGCGTTAAAACGCAGATTAAAGCTAAAAAACGTCTTTTTTGTTTTAAAAAAAACATTTTCAAGCTTTTTTTAGATCGTTGAAACCCGGTTCAAATAAACAAAAATTAATAAAACGAATAATAAAAAATCGTCTTTTTTATGCTGTTTTCGCGTTCGGCGCAGTTAAAAACCAAAACGTGCTGTTTTGCTAAAATAAGCATTTTAAGTTTTTTTAGATCGTTGAAATGCAAAATAAAAACTATTAAAAAAAACGAATAAAAAAAAATTGTTTTTTATGCTTTTTTACCTTTAAAAACGCAGTTTAAAAGCTCAAAACGTGCTTTTTTTGCTAAAAAAAACATTTTAAAATCTTTTGGGGGATCGTTAAATCGTTCAAATAGAAGCAATAAAAAAAAACGAATAATAAAAATGTATCGTTTTTTGCTGTTTTACGGTTAAAACGCAGATTAAAGCTCAAAACGTGCTTTTTTTGGAAAAAAAAAGCTTTTTTCAAGTTTTAGATCGTTGAAATCGTTTAAAACGTATTAAAAAAAAGGGAATAAAAAAAAATTCGTCTTTTTTTATCCCTGTTTTCGCGTTAAAACCCCAGATTAAAGCTAAAAACGTCCCCTTTTTCCCAAAAATAAGCTTTTTTCAAGCATATTAGATCTTGACTTTTTTTTCCTGGAATATTAAAAAAAACGAAAAAAAAATTCGTCGTTTTATGGTTTTTTACGCTTTAAAAACCCGGGTTAAAAACCAAAACCCGTGCTGTTTTGTAAAATAAGCATTTTCAAAGCTTTTTTAGATCGTTAAAATGGTTAAAATAGACGCAATAAAATAAAAACGAATAATAAAAATTTCGTCCTTTTATGCTTTTTTACGGGGGTTAAAACGCAGAAAAAAAACTCAAAACGGGGTTTTTTTTTAAAAAAAAGCATTTTAAAGCTTTTTAGATCGTTGAAATCGTTCAAATAGACGCAATATTAATAAAAAACTAATAATAAAAATTTCGTCTTTTTTATGCTTTTTTACGCGTTAAAACGCAGTTTAAAAAAAGGTTTTTGCTTATAAGCATTTTCAAGCTTTTTTGGGTCGTTGAAATCGTTAAAATAGAAGCAATATTAAAAAAAACGAAAAAAAAAATCGTCTTTTTTTTTAGCTTTTTACGCGTTAAACGCGGTTTAAAAACCCAAAACTTAACTTTTGGGCCAAAAATAAGCTTTTTCCCGGCATTTTGGATCGTTGAAATCGTTCAAATAGCAGCAATATTAATAAAAACGAATAAAAAAATTTCATCTTTTTGTATGCTGTTTTCGCGTTAAAAACGCAGTTTAAAAAGCTCAAAACGTGCTGTTTTGCTTTAAAATAAGCATTTTCAAGTTTTAAGATCGTTGAAATCGTTTCAAATAGACGCAATAAAAAAAAAAACGAATAATAAAAATTTCGTTGTTTTTCTTTTTACGCGTTAAAACGCAGAAAAAAACTAAAAACGTGCTGTATTGTTTAAATAAGCATTTTCAAGCATTTTAGATCGTTGAAACCCTTTTTCCAAATAGACGCAAAAATTAAAAAAGGCGAATAAAAAAAAATTTTCGTCTTTTTTTATGCTTTTTTGGTTTTAAAAGGGGGGGTTAAAGCTCAAAACGTGCTGTTTTGCTAAAATAAGCATTTTAAAGCTTTTTAGATTTTGGGAAATCACTTTCCCAAATAGCCCTTTTTAAATTAAAAACGAATAAAAAAAAAATTTCGTCGTTTTTGTTTTTCGCGTTAAAACGCTGTTTAAAAACTCAAAACGTGCTTTTTTTGCAAAAAGCTTTTTCTTTTTTAGATCTTTGGGAAATCTTTCCCAAATGGGCCAATATTAAAAAAAACGAATAATAAAAATTCGTCGTTTTTTGCTTTTTTCGCGTTAAAAGGGGGGGTTAAAAGCTCAAAATTTTTTTCCCCAAAAAAAAAGCTTTTTTCAGCTTTTTTAGATCAAATTTAAAAACAAAGCGGTTTAAAAAAAAAACCGAAAAAAAATTTCGTCGTTTTACCCTTTTTAAAAGCGCTGATTAAAATAAAACGTGCTTTTTTGGCTAAAATAAGCATTTTCAAGCTTTTTTAGGGGCTTTTGAAATCGGTTTAAAAATAAAAACCCTAATAAAAAACGAATAAAAAAAAATTCGTCTTTTTAAATGCTTTTTTTTAAAACGCGTTAAAGCTTAAAACGTGCTGTTTTGTAAAATAAAGCATTTTCAAGCATTTTAATGGGTTGAAATCGTTCAAATAAAACGCAATATTAAAAAAGGGGAAAAAAAATTTTGTCTTTTTTTTATGCTGTTTTGCTTTAAAAAACGCAGTTTAAAAACTAAAAACGTGCTGTTTTGCAAAATGGCTTTTTCAAGCAATTTAAAATCTTTTGAAATCTTTTAAAAATAGAAGCAATATTAAAAAAAACGAATAAAAAAAAATTCGTCGTTTTATGCTGTTTTTACCCCGTTAAAACGCGTTTAAAAACTCAAAACGTGCTGTTTTGCTAAAATAAGCTTTTTTAGATCGTTGAAATCGTTAAAAATAGACGCAAAAAAAATAAAAAACGAATAAAAAAAAATTTCGTCTTTTTTATCCCCTTTTTAGGGTTAAAACGCAGATTAAAGCTCAAAACGTGCTGTTTTGCTAAAATAAGCATTTTCAACTTTTTTTAGATCGTTGAAATCTTTCCCAAAAAGGCAATTTAAAAAAAAACGAATAAAAAAAAATTCGTCTTTTTTTATGCTTTTTTACGCGTTAAAACGCGTTAAAACTCCCGTGCTTTTTTTTGCTAAAATAAGCGACAAGCATTTTAGATCTTTTGAAATCGTTCAAATAGGCAATATTAATAAAAAGGGAATAAAAAAAAATTTCGTCTTTTTTAAATGCTTTTTTTTACGCGTTAAAAGGGGGGGAAAAAAACTCAAAACGTGCTGTTTTGCTAAAAAAAAGAAACCCATTTTAGATCGTTGAAATCTTTCCCAAATAAACAATTTTAAATTAAAAACGAATAAAAAAAAATTCGTTTTTTTTATGCTGTTTTACGCTTTAAAAACGCAGTTTAAAAAAGCTCAAAACGTGCTGTTTTGCTAAAATAAAACAAGCTTTTTTAAGTCGTTGAAATCGTTCAAATAAAGCAATTTTTAAAAAAACGAATAATAAAAAATTCGTCTTTTTTATGCTTTTTTACGCTTTAAAAACGCAGTTTAAAAATAAAAAACGTGCTGTTTTGCTAAAATTAAAGCTTTTTTCAAGCTTTTTTAGATCGTTGAAATCGTTCAAATAGAAGCAATATTCAAAAAACAAATAAAAAAAAAATTCCCGTCGTTTTTATGCTTTTTTACGCTTTAAAAACCCAGATTAAACCTCAAAACGTGTTTTTGCTAAAAAAAACATTTTCAAGCATTTTAGATCGTTAAAATCGTTAAATAGAAGCAATATTAATAAAAACGAATAATAAAATTCGTCGTTTTATGCTGTTTTAGGCGTTAAAACGCAGTTAAAAATAAAACGTGCTTTTTTTGCTAAAATAAGCTTTTTCAAGCTTTTTTAATCGTTGAAATCGTTCAAAAAAGCCCAAATATTAATAAAAACGAAATAAAAAAAATTCGTCTTTTTTTATGCTGTTTTCGCGTTAAAACCAGATTAAAGCTCAAAACGTGCTGTTTGCTAAAATAACTTTTTTAAGCATTTTGATCGTTGAAATCTTCAAATAGGCAATATTAATAAAAACGAATAAAAAAAATTCGTCGTTTTATGCTTTTTTACGCTTTAAAAACGCAGATTAAACCAAAACGTGCTGTTTTGCTAAAAAAAAGCTTTTTCCCAAAGCTTTTTTAGTCTTAAAAATCGTTCAAATGGGCCAAAATAAAAACGAATAAAAAAAATTTCGTCGTTTTATGCTTTTTTAGGGTTAAAACGCAGTTTAAAAGCTCAAAACTTTTTTCCCAAAATAAGCATTTTCAAGCTTTTTTGATCGTTGAAATCGTTCAAATAGAACTAAAATAAAACGAATAAAAAAAAATTCGTCTTTTTTATGCTGTTTTCCGTTAAAAGGGTTAAACCAAAACGTGCTTTTTTTAAAATAAGCAATTTCAAGCTTTTTTAATCGTTGAAATCGTTCAAAAGACGCAAAAAAAAATAAAAACGAATAAAAAAAAATTTCGTTTTTTGCTGTTTTGGTTAAAACGCAGAATAAACTAAAAACTTTTTTTTTGTAAAAAAAGCTTTTCAAGCATTTTAGATCGTTGAAATCGTTCAAATGGCAATATTAATAAAAACAAACAAAAAAAAATTTCGTCTTTTTTTACTGTTTTCGCAAAACCGTTAACGTGCTGTTTTGCTAATAAAGCATTTTCAAGCATTTTAGATCGTTGAAATCGTTAAAAAAAAGCAATATTAAAAAAAACGAAGAATAAAAAATCGTCTTTTTTATGCTGTTTACGCGTTAAAAACCCTGTTGCTCAAAATTTTGGTTTTGCTAAAATAAGCACAAGCATTTTGATCGTTAAAATCGTTCAAAGGCATATTAAAAAAACGAAAATAAAAAAGTCGTTTTTTGCTGTTTTCGCGTTAAAACGCGTTAAAACTAAAAACGGCTTTTTTTGCTAAAATAAGCATTTTCAAGCTTTTTTGTCGTTGAAATCTTTTAGAAGCAATATTAATAATAAACGAATAATAAAATTCGTCGTTTTATGCTGTTTTACGCGTTAAAACGGTGATTAAAGCTCAAAACGTGTGTGCTGTTTTGTTAAAATAAGCATTTTCTGCTATTTTAGATCGTTGCACCGTTCAAATAGACGCAATATTAATAAAAAACGAATAATAAAATTCTCGTCATTTTATGCTGTTTTACGCGTTAAAACGCAGATTAAAAGCTCAAAACGTATTGTTTGCTAAAATAAGCATTTTCAAGCATTTTAGATCGCTGGAAATGTTCAAATAGAGTCAATATTAATAAAAACGAATAATAAAAAATTCGTCGTTTTATAAAGTTGTCGTTTTACGCGTTAAAACGCAGATTAAAGCTCAAACGTGTTGTTTTATGCTAAAAATAAGCATTTTCAAGAATTTTAGATCGTTGAAATTGTTCAAATAGAGCAATATTTAACAAAAACGAATAATAAAATTCGTCGTTTTATGCTCTTTACTGCAGTTAAAAACGCAGATCACAGCTCAAAACGTGCTGTTTTCAAAATAAGCATTTTTCAGCATTTAGATCGTTGAATCGTTCAAATAGAAGCAATATTACTAAAAACGAATAATAAAAAATCGCCGTTTTTATGCTGTTTTACGCGTTAAAACGCAGATTAAAAGCTCAAAACGTACCGTTTTGCTAAAATACAATTTCAAGCATTTTAGATCGTTGTAATCGTTCAAATAGATGCAACAAAAATAAAAAAAACGAATAATAAAATTTCGTCGTTTATGCTGTTTTACGCGTTAAAAACGCAAGAATAAAGCTCAAAACGTGCTGTTTTGCTAAAAATAAGCATTTTCAAGCATTTTAGATCGTTGAAATCGTTCAAATAGAAGTAATATTAATAAAAACGAATAATAAAAAAATTCGTCGTTTTATGTTGTTTTACGTTAAAACGCAGATTAAAAGCTCAAAACGCTGTTTTGCTAAAATGCAAGCATTTCGCCATTTTATCGTTGAAATCGTTCAAATAGAAGCAATATTAATAAAACGAATAATAAAAATTCGTCGTTTTATGTTGTTTTACGCGTTAAACGCAGATCAAACCTCAAAACGTGCTGGTTTTGCTAAATAAGCATTTTTAAAGATTTTAGATCGTTGAAATCGTTCAAATGGACGCAATATTAATAAAACGAAATAACAAAAAATTCCCCGTCGTTTTATGCTGTTTTACGCGTTAAACAGATTAAAGCTCAAACGTGCTGTTTTGCTAATATGGGCATTTTCTCAAGCATTTAGATCAGCTGAAAAATCGTCTAAATAGAAGCAATATTAATAAAAAACGAAGAATAAAAAAAATCGTCGTTTTATGCTGTTTTACGCGTTAAAAACGTGCAGGATTAAAGCTCAAAACGTGCTGTTTTGCTAAAATAAGCATTTTCATGCATTTAGATCGTTGAAATCGTTCAAATAGAAGCAATATTAATAAAAACGAATAATGCGTACCCGTCGTTTTTATAAGCTGTTTTACGCGTTAAAACGTGCAGACATTAAACCTCAAAACGTGCTGTTTTGCTAAAATAAGCATTTTAAGCATTTTAGATCGTTGAAATCGTTCAAATAGACGCAATATTAATAAAAACGAATAATAAAATTTCAATGTTTTGGTATGCCGTTTTACGCGTTAAAACGCAGATTAAAAGCTCAAACGCTGTTTTTGCTAATATAAGCATTTTCAAGCATTTAGATCGCTGAAATCGTTCAAATAGAAGCAATATTAATAAAAACCAAGAATAAAAATCGTCGTTTTATGCCGTTTTACGCGTTAAAACGCAGATTAAAAGCTCAAAACGCGCTGTTTTGCTAAAATAAGTATTTTTCAAGCATTTTAGATCGTTAAATCGTTCAAATAGACGCAATATTAATAAAAAAACGAACAATAAAAAATTTCGTCGTTTTATGCTGTTTTACGTTAAAACGTAGATTAAAAGTCAAAACGTGCTGTTTTATTAATATAAGCATTTTTCAAGCATTTAGATCGTTGAAATCGTCTTCAAATAGAAGTTAATATTAATAAAAAACGAAGAATAAAAAATCGTCGTTTTTATGTTGTTTTACGCGTTAAAACGTGCAGATTAAAAGCTCAAAAACGTGCTGTTTTGCTAAAAATAAGCACTTTCATGCATTTTAGGATCGTTGAAATCGTTCAAATAGAAGCAATATTAATAAAAACGAATAATAAAAAATTCGTCAAGTATGCTGTTTTACGCGTTAAACGCAGATTAAACCTCAAAACGTGCTGTTTGCTGCTAAAATAAGCATTTTAAGCATTTTTAAATGCTGAAATCGTTCAAATAGACGTGCGCAATATTAATAAAAACGAATAATAAAATTTCTGTCGTTTTATAAGCTGTTTTTACGCGTTAAAACGCAGATTAAAGGTCAAAAACGCGCTGCTGTTTGCTGCTAAAATAAGTATTTTCAAGCATTTTAGATCGTTGAAATCGTTCAAATAGCTAATATTAATAAAAAACGAATAATAAAAATTCGTCGTTTTATAAGTTGTTTTACGCGTTAAAAACGTAGATTAAAAGCTCTCAAAACCTGTTTTGCTAAAATAAGCAATTTCAAGCATTTTAGATCGTTGAAATCGTTCAAATAGGGGACGCAATAAAAATAAAAACGAATAATAAAAATTTCGTCGTTTTATATGCTGTTTTACGCGTTAAAACGCAGTAACAAAAGCTCTCAAAACGTGGTGTTTTGCTAAAATAAGCATTTTCAAGCATTTTAGATCGTTGAAATCGTTCAAATAGACGCACATTAATAAAAACGAACAATAAAAATTTCGTCGTTGTTATGCTGTTTTACGCGTTAAAAAACGCAGATTAAAGCTCAAAAACGTGCTGTTTTCATAATATAAGCATTTTCAAGCATTTTAGATCGTTGAAATCGTTCAAATAGCTGTAATATTAATAAAAACTACATCAAAAAATCGTCGTTTTTATGCTTTTTTACGCGAAAAACGCGATTAAAGTCCCGTGCGTTTTCTAAAATAAGTTTTTAAAGCATTTAGATCGTTGAAATCGTTCAAAAAAGCAATATTAATAAAAACGAATAAAAAAAATTCGTCGTTTTATGCTGTTTTACGCGTTAAACCAGTTTAAAACCCCAAACTGCTTTTTTAAAAAAACATTTCAAGCTTTTTGTCGGGGGAAACGTTCAAATAGCCAAATAAATAAAAACAATAATAAAACGTCGTTTTAGCTTTTTTGCTTTAAAAACGCAGATTAAAGCTAAAAACGTGTGTTTCTAAAATAAGCAAGCATTTTGATCTTTGAAATCGTTCAAAAGGAAATTAAAAAAAACGAAAATAAAAATTTCGTCTTTTTTTGCTTTTTTGGGTTAAAAACGCAGATTAAAGCTCAAAAGGGCTGTTTTGTTAAAATCATTTTCAAACATTTTGATCGTTGAAATCGTTTGAAAAAATTTTAAAAAACGAATAATAAAAAATTCGTCGTTTTAGGGTTGTTTTACGCGTTAAAACGCAGATTAAAGCTCAAACGTGCTGTTTTCTAAAATAAGCATTTTCAAGCTTTTAAGATCGTTGAAATCGTTCAATAGAGCAGTTTTAAAACGAATAAAAAAAATTTCAATGAATGTTGTTTTACCCGTTAAAACGCAGATTAAGCTCAAACGTGGTTTTGCAAAAAAGCATTTTCAAGCATTTGTCGTGCATCTTTTAAAAAGACGCAATATTAATAAAAACGAATAAAAAAATTTCGTCGTTTTATGCTGTTTACGCGTTAAAACGCAGATTAAAAGTCAAAACGTGCTGTTTTGCTAAAATAAGCATTTTCAAGCATTTTAGATCGTTGAAATCGTTCAAATAGACGCAATATTAATAAAAAACGAATAATAAAAATTTCGTCTTTTTTATGCTGTTTTACGCGTTAAAACGCAGATTAAAGCTCAAAACGTGCTGTTTTGCTAAAATAAGCATTTTCAAGCTTTTTTAGATCGTTGAAATCGTTCAAATAGACGCAATATTAATAAAAACGAATAATAAAAATTTCGTCGTTTTTATGCTGTTTTACGCGTTAAAACGCAGATTAAAGCTCAAAACGTGCTGTTTTGCTAAAATAAGCATTTTCAAGCATTTTAGATCGTTGAAACCGTTCAAATAGACGCAATATTAATAAAAACGAATAATAAAATTTCGTCGTTTTATGCTGTTTTACGCGTTAAAACGCAGATTAAAGCTCAAAACGTGCTGTTTTGCTAAAATAAGCATTTTCAACATTTTAGATCGTTGAAATCGTTCAAATAGAATCAATTTAATAAAAACGAATAATAAAAATTCATCGTTTTTATGCTGTTTTTACGAGTTAAAACGCAGATTAAAGCTCAAAACGTGCTGTTTTGTTAAAATAAGCATTTTCAAACATTTTAGATCGTTGAAATCGTTCAAATAGACGCAATATTAAAAAAAAACGAATAATAAAAATTTGTCGTTTTTTATGCTGTTTTACGCGTTAAAACGCAGATTAAAGCTCAAAACGTGCTGTTTTGCTAAAATAAGCATTTTCAAGCTTTTTTAGATCGTTAAAATCGTTCAAATAGAAGCAATATTAATAAAAACGAATAATAAAAATTCGTCGTTTTATGCTGTTTTACGCGTTAAAACGCAGATTAAAGCTCAAAACGTGCTGTTTTGCTAAAATAAGCATTTTCAAGCATTTTAGATCTTTGAAATCGTTCAAATAGACGCAAAAAAAATAAAAACGAATAATAAAAATGTCGTCGTTTTATGCTGTTTTACGCGTTAAAACGCAGAATAAAAGCTCAAAACATGCTGTTTTGCTAAAAAAAGATTTTCAAGCATTTTAGATCTTTGGGAAATCGTTCAAATAGACGCAATATTAATAAAAAACGAATAATAAAAATTTCGTCGTTTTATGCTGTTTTACGAGTTAAAACGCAGATTAAGCTCAAAACGTGCTGTTTTGTTAAAATAAGCATTTTCAAACATTTTTAGATCGTTGAAATCGTTCAAATAGAAGCAATATTAATAAAAACGAATAATAAAAATTCGTCGTTTTATCCCTGTTTTACGCGTTAAAACGCAGATTAAACCCTCAAAACGTGCTGTTTTGCTAAAATAAGCATTTTCAAGCATTTTAGATCGTTGAAATCGTTCAAATAGACGCAATATTAATAAAAACGATAAAAAAAAATTCGTCGTTTTATGCTGTTTTACGCGTTAAAACGCAGATTAAAACTCAAAACGTGCTGTTTTGCTAAATAAGCATTTCAAGCATTTTAGATCGCTGAAATCGTTCAAATAGACGCAATATTAATAAAAACGAATAATAAAAATTTCGTCGTTTTTATGCTGTTTTACGCGTTAAAACGCAGATAAAAGGGTAAAAACGTGCTGTTTTGCTAAAATAAGCATTTTAAAAGCTTTTTTAGACGTTGGAAATC
>NW_027048182.1:0-10597 GCF_025399875.1 Dalotia coriaria | reverse complement strand
AACTTTTTGGTTTTGCTTTTTAAAATAAGATTTTCAAGCATTTTAGACGTTGAAATCTTTTTAAATGGGCTATTAAAAAAAACAAAAAAAAATTCGCCATTTTATCCCGCCCGGCTTTAAAAACCGCAGATTGGTTTAAAACGGTTTGTTTTGCAAAAAAAATACGCAATTTAGATCGTTAAAACCGTTCAAATAGACGCAATATTAATAAAAAGGGAATAATTTTTTCGTCTTTTTTATGCTTTTTTACGCTTTAAAAACGCAGATTAAAAGCTAAAAAACGTGCTTTTTTGTTTGGAACCCATTTTCAAGCATTTTGATCGTTTTAAATGTTCAAAAAACCCTTATTAAAAAAAAAATTGCCTTTTTTATGCTTTTTTCCCGGGGTTAAAACGCAGAATGGCTCAAAAGGGCTTTTTTGGGCTAAAAGCATTTCGCTTTTTTTGGGATCTTTGGGAAATCGTTCAAAAGACCCCAAATATTAAAAAAAACGAAAAAAAAAAAAATTTCCGCCGTTTTAAGCGTTTTACGCGTTAAACGCAGACCCCCAAATCCCGTTTTGCAAAAATAAGCTTTTTAAGCATTTGAGGGTTGAAATCGTTAAAAAGAAGTATTAAAAAAAACAAAAAAAAAGAATTTCCGTTTTATGCTTTTTTTAAAAAAGGGAGAAAAGCTCAAAACATGCTGTTTTGCAAAAATAAGCATTTTCAAGCTTTTTTAGATCGGGGAAATCGTTCAAATAGACGCAAATTAAAAAAAACGAATAATAAAAATTTCCCCGCCTTTTTTATGCTGTTTTACGCGTTAAACGCTGATTAAAGCCTCCGGGCGGGGTTTTGTTTAAAAAAGATTTTCAAGCTTTTTAATCGGGAAACCTTTTCCCAAAAGACGCAAATTAAAAAAAACGAAAAAAAAAAAAACCGTCGTTTTATGCTTTTTTACGCTTAAAACGCGGGAAAAACCCTCAAAACGGCTGTTTTGTTTAAAAAATCATTTTCGCATTTTGATCGGGGAAACTTTCAAAAGAACCCCAACATTAAAAAAACGAGAAAAAAAAAATTCCCGTCTTTTTTATGTTTTTCCCCGTTCAAATTAAAAAGCTCAAAACGTCTTTTTTAAAAAGTATTTTCGCAAGGATCGTTAAAATTTGTTTAAATAGAAGCTTTATTAATAAAATCGAATAAAAAAAAGGTCATTTTATGTTGTTTTCCGCTTTAAAAAGGGCAGATTAAAGCAAAAAACGTGCTTTTTTGTTTGGCCGTTTTAGGCTTTTGAACCGTTCAAAAGACGCAATATTAATAAAAACGAATAAAAAAATTTGCCTTTTTTCCCGGTTTTACGCTTTTAAACGGTTTTGGCTCAAAGGGCTTTTTTCCCCGGGGCGGGCCTTTTTTCCAGCATTTAGATCGTTGAAATCGTTCTGGGAAACCCTAAAAAAAAAGGGAATAAAAAAACCCGTCGTTTTTATGCTGTTTACGCGTTAAAACGCAGTTTTGGCTAAAAACGGCTGTTTTGCTAAAATAAGCATTTTAAACATTTTAGATCGTTGAAATCGTTAAATAGACGCAATAAAAAAAAACGAAAAAAAAAACTTCGTCGTTTTATGTTGTTTGCGTTAAAACGAATTAAAAACCCCAAAAAGGGCTGTTTTGCTAAAATAACTTTTTTTCGCAAGGATCGTTGAAATCGTTAAAACAAAAAGCAATATTAAAAAAAACGAAAAATTTAAAACCGTGGGAAGTTGTTTTAGGGTTAAAACGAGATTAAAGCTCAAACGTGCTGTTTTGCGGGGCCCTGCATTTTCAAGCATTATAGATCGCTGAAATCGTTCCGGCCAGAAGTTAGTTAAAAAACGAATAATAAGTACCCGCGGCCGTTTTATGCTTTTACGCGTTAAACGCAGATTAAAGCTCAAACGTGCTGCTGTTTTGCATAAAATATACAAGCATTTAGATCGCGAAATCGTCTGGCCAGACGCAATATTAGCTTTAAAAACGAATAATAAAACCGTGTCGTTTTTATGCTGTTTTACGCGTTAAAACGCAGGATTAAAGCTCAAACGTGCTGTTTACAAAATAAGCATTTTCTGGGCGCATTTTAGATCGTTGAAATCGTTCAAATAGAAGCAATATTAATAAAACGAATAATAAAAAATTCGTCGTTTTATGCTGTTTTACGCGTTAAACGCAGATTAAAAACTCAAACGTGCTGTTTTGCTAAAATAAGCATTTTCGCGACGATCGCCGAAATCGTTCAACAGACGCAATATTAATAAAAACGAATAATAAAAATTTCGTCGCTCTATGTTGTTTTACGCGTTAAAACGTTGATTAAAGCTCAAAATGCGCTGGCGTTTTAAGCAAAATAAGCATTTTCAAAGCATTTTAAACCGTTGAAAATCGTCTCAAATAGACGCGCAATATAATAAAAACGAATAATAAAAAAAAATTCGTCGTTTTATGCTGCCGCCGCACCAAACGCAGATTAAAGCTCAAACGTGCTGTTTTGCCAAAATAAGCATTTTCTGCCATTTTAGATTGCTGAAAATCGTTCAAATAGAAGAATATTAATAAAAACGAATAATAAAAATTTCGTCGTTTTATGCTGTTTTACGCGTTAAAACGCAGATTAAAGCTCTCAACCGCGCTGTTTTATAAAATAAGCATTTCGCCATTTGTGATCGTGGTGAGACGTTTTAAATAGAAGCAATATTAATAAAAACGAATACGTACCCGTTATTTTATGTTGCTTTACGCAAAACGCAGATTAAAGTCTTCAAACGCTGTTTTGCCAAAAATATGCATTTTCAAGCATTTTAGATCGCTGAAACGTTCAGCTAGACGCAATATTAATAAAAAACGAATAATAAAATTTCGTCGTTTTATGCTGTTTTACGCGTTAAAACGCTAGTATAAATAAAGTTTCCGCTAAACGCGCTGTTTTGCTGCAAATAAGCATTTTCAAGCATTTTGATCGTTGAAATCGTTCAACAGACGCATAATAAAAACGAATAATAAAAACCTGTCGTTTTTATGCTGTTTTACGCGTTAAAACCGCAGATTAAAAGCTCAAAACGTGCGCTGTTTTGCTTAAAATAATCAATTTCGGCATTTGTGATCAAGCTGCTGGAAATCGTTCAACGAAGCAATACAAAAACGAATGGTCAAAAAATTCGCCGTTTTGCGCTGTTTTACGCATTAAAAACGCAGATTAAAGCCTTCAAACGTGCTGTTTGCTAAAATAAGCATTTTCTGGGCATTATAGATCGTTAAATCGTTCAAATAGAAGCAATATTACTGGAAAAAACGAATAAATAAAAATCTGTCGTTTTATGCTACTTTACGCGTTAAAACGCAGATTAAAGCCCAAAACGTGCCGTTTTGCTAAACAGCATTTCAAGCATTTCCAGGATCGTTGAAATCGGTTCAAATAGACGCAATATTAATAAAAACGACAATAAAAAATTTCTACCGTTTTTATGCTGTTTTGACGCGTTAAAACGCAGATTAAAGCTCAAACGTGCTGTTTGCTAAAATAAGCATTTTCAAGCATTTTAGATCGCTGAAATCGTCTAAATATTAATAAAAAAAACGAACAATAAAAATTGTCGTTTTATGCCGCCTTTACGCGTTAAAACGCAGATTAAAGCTCAAACGTGCTGTTTTCATAAAATAAGCATTTTCGTACATTTTAGATCTGCAAAATCGTTCAAATAGACGCACATTAATAAAACGAATAATAAAAATTCGTCGTTTTATGCTGTTTTACGCGTTAAACAGCAGATTAAAGCTCAAAACGCTGTTTTGCTAAAATAAGCATTTTCGGAGCATTTGATCGTTGAACCGTTCAAATAGAAGGGCCATTGATAAAAACGAATACCAAAAAATTCCACGTTTTATGCTGTTTTACGCGTTAAACGCGACAAAGCTCAAAACGTGCTGTTTCGCAAAATAAGCATTTTCAGCATTTTGTGATCGTGGGAGATCGTTTAATTAGAAGCAATATTAATAAAAACGAATAATAAAAAATTTCGTCGTTTTATGCCGTTTTA
The DNA here is from genome assembly GCF_025399875.1 of Dalotia coriaria. Classification (NCBI taxonomy): domain Eukaryota; kingdom Metazoa; phylum Arthropoda; class Insecta; order Coleoptera; family Staphylinidae; genus Dalotia; species Dalotia coriaria. The sequence continues at coordinate 6,546 of NW_027048182.1, read as the reverse complement.
CGCGTTAAAACGCTGATTAAAAGCTCAAACGTGCTGTTTTGCTAAAATAAGCATTTTCAAGCATTTTGTGATCGTTGAAATCGTTCAAATAGACGCAATATTATCAAAAAACGAATAATAAAATGTCGTCGTTTTTATGCTGTTTTACGCGTTAAAACGCAGATTAAAGCTCAAAACGTTGTTTGCCAAAATAAGCATTTTCAAGCATTTTAGATCGTTGAAATCGTTCAAATAGAAGCAATATTAATAAAAAAACGAATAATAAAAATTCGTCGTTTTATGCTGTTTTACGCAAGTTAAAACGCAGGATTAAAGCCTCAAACGTGCTGTTTTGCTAAAATAAGCATTTTCGCCATTTAGATCGTTGAACCGTGTCTCGCTAAAATAGGACGCAAATATTAATAAAACAACAATAAAATTTCGTCGTTTTTATGCTGCTTTACGTTAAACGCTGATTAAAGCTCAAAACGTGCTGTTTTGCTAAAATAAGCATTTTCGCCATTTTAGATCGCTGAAATCGTCTAAATAGACGCAATATTAACAAAAAAAACGATAAATAAAAATTCGTCGTTTTTATGTTGTTTTACGCGTTAAAACGCTGATTAAAGCTCAAAACGTGCTGTTTCCGTTAAAAATAAGCATTTTCAAGCATTTTAGATCGTTGAAACCGTTCAAATAGACGGAATATTTATAAAAACGAATAATAAAAAATTTCGTCGTTTTTATGTTAAGTTTTACGCGTTGCGAATAAAGCTCAAAACGTGCTGTTTTGCTAAAATGTTACTTTCAAGCATTTTAGATCGCTGAAATCGTTCAAATAGAAGCTAACATTAACAAAAAAACGAATAATGTACCCGTCGTTTTATGCTGTTTTACGTGCGTTAAAACGTGCAGACAAAAGCTCAAAACGCGCTGTTTTGCTAAAATAAGCACTTTCAAGCATTTTAGATCGTTGAAATCGTTCAAATAGACGCAATATTAATAAAAAACGAATATCAAAAATTCGTCGCTTGCGTTGTTTTACGCGTTAAAACGCAGAATAAAGCTCAAAACGCGCTGTTTTGCTAAAATGGGCATTTTCAAGCATTTTAGATCGTTGAAATCGTTCAAATAGACGCAATAAAAATAAAAACGAATAATAAAAATTGTCGTTTTGTTGCTGTTTTACGCGTTAAAAGGCAGATTAAAGCTCAAAACGTGCTGTTTTGCTAAAATAAGCATTTTCAAGCATTTTAGATCGTCGAAAACGCCCAAATAGACGCAATAAAAAAATAAAAACGAATAATAAAAAATTTCCCCGTCGTTTTTATGCTGTTTTACGCGTTAAACGCAGAATAAAGCTCAAAACGCTGGTTTGCTAAAATAAGCATTTTCAAGCATTTTAGATCGTTGAAATCGTTCAAATAGACGCAATATTAATAAAACGAATAATAAAATTTCGTCGTTTTATGCTGTTTTACGCGTTAAAACGCGCAGATTAAAGCTCAAATCGTGCTGTTTTGCTAAAATAAGCATTTTCAAGCATTTTAGATCGCTGGAAATCGTCTTCAAATAGAAGCAAATATTAATAAAACAAATAATAAAAAATTCGTCGTTTTTATGCTGTTTACGCGTTAAACGCAGATTAAAGCCTTCAAACGCTGTTTTGCTAAAATGTGTTACTTTTCAAGCATTTTAGATCGTTGAAATCGTTCAAATAGACGCAATATTAATAAAAACAAATAATAAAAAAAAATTTCGTCGTTTTATGTTGTTTTACGCGTTAAAACGCTGATTAAAGCTCAAAACGTTGTTTTGCTAAAATAAGCATTTTCAAGTATTTTAGATCGTTGAAATCGTTCACAAATAGACGCAATAAAAATAAAAAAACGAATAACAAAAAAATTCCCCGTCGTTTTATGTTGCTCTTTACGCGTTAAAAAACGCAGAATAAAAGCTCAAACGTGCTGTTTTGTTAAAATAAGCATTTTCAAGCATTTTAGATCGTTGAAATTGTTCAAATAGACGCAATAAAATAAAAACGAATAATAAAAATTTCGTCGTTTTTATGCTGTTTTACGCGTTAAAACGCAGAATAAAGCTCAAAACGTGCTGTTTTGCTAAAATAAGCATTTTCAAGCGTTTTGTGATCGTTGAAATCACTGTTCACAAATAGAAGCAATATTAAAAAAAAACGAATAATAAAAATTTCGTCGTTTTATGCTGTTTTTCACGTTAAAACGCAGATAAAGCTCAAAACGTGCTGTTTTGCTAAAATAAGCATTTTCAAGCATTTTAGATCGTTGAAATCGTTCAAATAGAAGCATTATTAATAAAAAAAACGAATAATAAAAAATTCGTCGTTTTATGCTGCTCGTGTTAAAACGCAAGAATGCTCAAAAACGCTGTTTTGCTAAATAAGCATTTTCAAGCATTTTAGATCGTTGAAACTGTTCAAACAGTGACGCAAATATTAATAAAAAACGAATAATAAAAATTCTCGTCGTTTCATGCTGTTTTACGCGTTAAAACGCAGATTAAAGCTCAACGTGCTGTTTTGCTAAAATACATTTTCAAGCATTTTAGATCGCTGAAATCAACTAAATAGAAGCAATATTAATAAAACAAATATCAAATCTGTCGTTTTATGCTGCTTTACGCGTTGCAAAACGCAGATCAAAGCTCAAACGCGCTGTTTTGCTGCACCAAGCATTTTCAAATACTTTAGATCGTTGAAATCGTTCAAATAGACGCAATATTAATAAAAACAACAATAAAAATTTCTGTCGTTTTATGCTGTTTTGCGCGTTAAAACGCTGACAAAAGCTCAAAACGTGCTGCTGTTTTGCTAAAATAAGATTTCAAGCATTTTAGATCGCGTTGAAATGTTCAACAGACGCACAAAAATAAAAACGAATAATAAAAATTTCGTCGTTTTTATGTTGTTTCCACGCGTTAAACGCAGAATCAAAAGTTTCTCCAAACGTGCCGCCAAAATGTTACGCCATTTTAGATCAAGCTGAAATCGTTCAACACGCAATAAAAAATAAAACGAATAATAAAAATCCCCTGTCGTTTTATGCCGAAAGCCTTACGCGTTAAAACGCAGAATAAAGCTCAAAACGCTGTTTTGCTAAATAAGCATTTTCAAGCGTTTTAGATCGCTGAAATCGTTCAAATAGAAGCTACAAATATTAAAAAAACGAATAATACTGTAAATTTCAATGTTTTATGCTGTTTTACGCGTTAAACGCAGATAAAAGCTCAAACGTGCTGTTTTGCTAAAAATAAGCATTTTCAAGCATTTTAGATCGTTGAAATCGTTCAAATAGAAGCAATAATATTAATAAAACGAATAATAAAAATTCGTCGTTTTTATGCTGTTTTACGCGCGAGCAACGTAACAAAGCTCAAACGCTGCTGTTTTAAAATAAGTATATTTTCTGCCATTTTAGATCGTTGAAATCGTTCAAATAGACGCAATATTAATAAAAAACGAATAATAAAAATTTCGTCGATTTTATGCTGTTTTACGCGTTAAAACGCTGATTGTGCTCAAACGTGCTGTTTTGCTAAAATAAGCATTTTCAAGCATTTCCAGATCGTTGAAATCGTTCAAATAGACGCAATAAAAATAAAACCAATAATAAAATTCCCTGTCGTTTTATGCTGTTTTACGCGTTAAACGCGCAGAATAAAGTTCCGCAACGTGCAGTTTTGCTAAAAATAAGCATTTTCGCATTTTTAGATCGTTGAAATTGCCCGCAGACGCAATAAAATAAAAAAACGAATAATAAAAATTTCGTCGTTTTTATGCTGTTTACGCGTTAAAAAACGCAGAATAAAAGCTCAAAACGTGCTGTTTTGCTAAAATAAGCATTTTCAAGCGTTTTAGATCGCTGAAATCGTTCAAATAGAAGCAATATTAAAAAAAACGAATAATAAAATTCGTCGTTTTTATGCTGTTTTACGCGTTAAACGCAGATTAAAGTTTTTCCAAAACGTGCTGTTTTGCTAAAAATAAGCATTTTCGCTACATTTTAGATCGTTGAACCGTTCAAATAGACGCAATAAAAAATAAAACGAATAATGTAAATTTCCGTCGTTTTTATGCTGTTTTACGCGCTAAAACGCAGAATAAAAGCTCAAAACGTGCCGTTTTGCCAAAATAAGTATTTTCAAGCATTTTAGATCAAGCTGAAATCGTTCAACAGACGCAAATAAAAATAAAAAACGAATAATGCGTACCCTGTCGTTTTATGCTGCTTTACGCGCTAAAACGCAGATTAAAAGCTCAAAAACGTGCTGTTTTGCTAAAATAAGCATTTCAAGCATTTTAGATCGTTGAAATCGTCTAAATAGACGCAATATTAATAAAAACGAATAAAATTTCGTCGTTTTATGCTGTTTCACGCGTTAAAACGCTTATCGTGCTCAAACGCGCCGTTTTGCTAAATAAGCATTTTCAAGCATTTTAGATCGTTGAAATCGTTCAAACAGACGTAGCAATATTAATAAAACGAATAATAAAAATTTCCGTCGTTTTTATGCTGTTTTACGTTAAACGCTTACTAAGCTCAAAACGTGCTGTTTTGCTAAAATAAGCATTTTCGCCATTTTAGATCGTTGAAATCGTCTAAATAGAAGCAATATTAATAAAAACGAATAAAAAATTCGTCGTTTTATGCTGTTTTACGCGTTAAAACGCAGATTAAAAGCTCAAAACGCTGTTTGCTACAAACAAGTATTTTCTGCCATTTATCGTTGGAAATCGTTCAACAGACTTTAAATAATAATAAAAACGAATAACAAAAATTTCGTCGTTTTTATGCTGTTTACGTTAAAAACGCCGATTAAAGCTCAAAACGTGCTGTTTTGCTAAATAAGCATTTTCGCCATTTTGTGATCGCTGGAAATCGTTCAAATAGAAGTTAAATATTAATAAAACGAATAATAAAAATTGGCCGTTTTATGTTGTTTTACGCGTTAAACGCATTAAAGCTCAAAAACGTGCTGTTTTGCTAAAATAAGCATTTTCAAGCTTTTTAGGTCGTTGAAATCGTTCAACAGATGCAATAAAAATAAAAACGAATAATGTACTGCCGTTTTATGTTGTTTACGCGTTAAAAACGCAGAATAAAGCTCAAAACGTGCTGTTTTATAAAATAAGCATTTTCGCATTTTAGATCGTTGAAATCGTTCAGCCAGACGCAATATTAATAATAAAAACGAATAATAAAAATTCGTCGTTTTATGTTGTTTTACGCGTTAAAACGCAGAATAAAGCTCAAAACGTGCTGTTTGCTAAAATAAGCATTTTCCCCGTTTAGATCGTTGAAATCGTCAAAAGAAGCAATTTTAAAAAAAACGAATAATAAAATTTCTGTCGTTTTATGTGTTTTACGCGTTAAACGAGATTAAACCCTCAAAACGTGCTGTTTTGCTAAAATAAGCTTTTTCAAGCTTTTAGATCGTTGAAATCGTTCAAATAGAAGCAATATTAATAAAACGAATAATAAAAATTCGCCTTTTTTATGTTGTTTTACGCGTTAAAACGCAGAAAAAAAGCTCAAAACGTGCTGTTTTGCTAAAATAAGATTTTCAAGCATTTTAGATCGTTGAAATCGTTCAAATAGACGCAATATTAATAAAAAACGAATAATAAAATTTCGTCGTTTTATGTGTTTTACGCGTTAAAACGCTGATTAAAGCTCAAAACGTGCTGTTTTGCTAAAATAAGCATTTTCAAGCATTTTAGATCTTTGGGAAATCGTTCAAATAGACGCAATAAAAAAAAACCCAATAAAAAAAATTTCGTCGTTTTATGCTGTTTACGCGTTAAAACGCAAAATTTAAAGCTCAAAACGTGCTGTTTTGCTAAAATAAGCATTTTCAAGCATTTTAGATCGTTGAAATCGTTCAAATAGACGCAATAAAAATAAAAACGAATAATAAAAATTTCGTCGTTTTATGCTGTTTTACGCGTTAAACGCAGAAAAAAAGCTAAAAACGGCTGTTTTGCTAAAATAGCATTTTCAAGCATTTTAGATCGTTGAAATCGTTCAAATAGAAGCAATATTAAAAAAAAACGAATAATATGTACCGTCATTTTATGCTGTTTTACGCGTTAAAACGCAGTTTAAAAAGCTCAAACGTGCTGTTTTGCAAAATAAGATTTTCAAGCATTTTAGATCGTTGAAATCGTTCAAATAGACGCAATATTAATAAAACGAATAATAAAAATTTCGTCTTTTTTATGCTGTTTTACGCTTTAAAAACGTGATTAAAGCTCAAAACGTGCTGTTTTGCTAAAATAAGCATTTTCAAGCATTTTAGATCGTTGAAATCGTTCAAATAGAAGCAATATTAATAAAAAACGAATAATAAAATTCGTCTTTTTTATGCTGTTTTACGGTTAAAAACGCAGATTAAAGCTAAAAACGTGCTGTTTTGCAAAAAATAAGCATTTTCAAGCATTTTAGATCGCTGAAATCGTTCAAATAGACGCAATAAAATAAAAAACGAATAATAAAAATTTTCGTTTTATGTTTTTTACGCTTAAACGCA
>NW_027048181.1:0-10603 GCF_025399875.1 Dalotia coriaria | reverse complement strand
GAATCGTTCAAATAGAAATAAAAAACGAATAATAAAAATTCGTCGTTTTATGCTGTTTTACGCGTTAAAACGCAGATTAAAGCTCAAACGTGCTGTTTTGCTAAAATAAGCATTTTCAAGCATTTTAGATCGTTGAAATCGTTTAAATAGAAGCAATATTAATAAAAACGAATAATAAAAATTCGTCATTTTATGCTGTTTTACGCGTTAAAACGCAGATTAAAGCTCAAAACGTGCTGTTTTGCTAAAATAAGCATTTTCAAGCATTTTAGATCGTTGAAATCGTTCAAATAGACGCAATATTAATAAAAACGAATAATAAAATTTCGTCGTTTTGTGCTGTTTTACGCGTTAAAACGCAGAATAAAGCTCAAAACGTGATGTTTTGCTAAAATAAGCATTTTCAAGCATTTTGATCGTTGAAATCGTTCAAATAGAAGCAATATTAATAAAAACGAATAATAAAAAATTCGTCGTTTTATGCTGTTTTACGCGTTAAAACGCATATTAAAGCTCAAAACGTGCTGTTTTGCTAAAATAAGCATTTTCAAGCATTTTAGATCGTTGAAATCGTTTAAATAGAAGCAATATTAATAAAAACGAATAATAAAAATTCGTCATTTTATGCTGTTTTACGCGTTAAAATGCAGATTAAAGCTCTAAACGTGCTGTTTTGCTAAAATAAGCATTTTCAAGCATTTTAGGTCGTTGAAATCGTTCAAATAGACGCAATATTAATAAAAACCGAATAATAAAAATTTCGTCGTTTTTATGCTGTTTTACGCGTTAAAACGCAGAATAAAGCTCAAAACGTGCAGTTTTGCTAAAATAAGCATTTTCAAGCATTTTTAGATCGTTGAAATCGTTCAAATAGACGCAATATTAATAAAAACGAATAATAAGAAATTCGTCGTTTTATGCTGTTTTACGCGTTAAAACGCAGATTAAAGCTCAAAACGTGCTGTTTTGCTAAAATAAGCATTTTCAAGCATTTTAGATCGTTGAAATCGTTCAAATAGAAGCAATATTAATAAAAACGAATAATAAAAATTCGTCGTTTTATGCTGTTTTACGCGTTAAAACGTAGATTAAAAGCTCAAAACGTGCTGTTTTGCTAAAATAATCATTTTCAAGCATTTTAGATCGTTGAAATCGTTCAAATAGACGCAATATTAATAAAAACGAATAATAAAAATTTCGTCGTTTTATGCTGTTTTACGCGTTAAAACGCAGATTAAAAGCTCAAAACGTGCTGTTTTGCTAAAATAAGCATTTTCAAGCATTTTAGATCGTTGAAATCGTTCAAATAGAAGCAATATTAATAAAAACGAATAATAAAAATTCGTCGTTTTATGCTGTTTTACGCGTTAAAACGCAGATTAAAGCTCAAAACGTGCTGTTTTGATAAAATAAGCATTTTTCAAGCATTTTAGATCCTTGAAATCGTTCAAATAGACGCAATAAAAATAAAAACGAATAATAAAAATTTTGTCGTTTTATGCTGTTTTACGCGTTAAAACACAGAATAAAGCTCAAAACGTGCTGTTTTGCTAAAATAAGCATTTTCAAGCATTTTGGGATCGTTGAAATCGTTCAAATGAGCAATATTAATAAAAACGAACAATAAAAATTTCGTCGTTTTATGCTGTTTTACGCGTTAAAACGCAGATTAAAGCTCAAAACGTGCTGTTTTGCTAAAATAAGCATTTTCAAGCATTTTAGATCGTTGAAATCGTTCAAATAGAAGCAATATTAATAAAAACGAATAATAAAAATTTCGTCGTTTTATGTTGTTTTACGCTTTAAAAACGCAGATTAAAAGCTCAAAACGTGCTGTTTTGCTAAAATAAGCATTTTCAAGCATTTTAGATATTTGAAATCGTTTAAATAGAAGCAATATTAATAAAAAACGAATAATAAAAATTCGTCATTTTTATGCTGTTTTACGCGTTAAAACGCAGATTAAAGCTCAAAACGTGCTGTTTTGCTAAAATAAGCATTTTCAAGCATTTTAGGTCGTTGAAATCGTTCAAATAGACGCAATATTAATAAAAACGAATAATAAAATTTCTGTCGTTTTTATGCTGTTTTACGCGTTAAAACGCAGAATAAAGCTCAAAACGTGCAGTTATGCGTAAAATAAGCATTTTCAAGCATTTTAGATCGTTGAAATCGTTCAAATAGACGCAATATTAATAAAACGAATAATAAAAATTCGTCGTTTTTATGCTGTTTTACGCGTTAAAACGCAGAATAAAGCTCAAAACGTGCTGTTTTGCTAAAATAAAGCATTTTCAAGCATTTTAGATCGTTGACATCGTTCAAATAGACGCATATTAATAAAAAACGAATAATAAAAATTTCGTCGTTTTTATGCTGTTTTACGCGTTAAAACGCAGATTAAAGCTCAGAACGGCTGTTTTGCTAAAATAAGCATTTTCAAGCATTTTAGATCGTTGAAATCGGTCAAATAGAAGCAATATTAATAAAAACGAATAATAAAAAATTCGTCGTTTTATGCTGTTTTACGCGTTAAAACGCAGATTAAAGCTCAAAACGTGCTGTTTTGCTAAAATAAGCATTTTCAAGCATTTTAGATAGTTGAAATCGTTCAAATAGAAGCAATATTAATAAAAACGAATAATAAAAATTCGTCGTTTTTATGCTGTTTTACGCGTTAAAACGTAGATTAAAGCTCAAAACGTGCTGTTTTGCTAAAATAAGCATTTTCAAGCATTTTAGATCGTTGAAATCGTTCAAATAGACGCAATATTAATAAAAACGAATAATAAAATTTCGTCGGTTTTATGTGTTTTACGCGTTAAAAACGCAGATTAAAAGCTCAAAACGTCTGTTTTGCAAAAAATAAGCATTTTTCAAGCATTTTAGATCGTTGAAATCGTTCAAATAGAGAAAATTTTAAAAAAAACGAATAATAAAAATTTCGTCGTTTTTATGTTGTTTTACCGTTAAAACGAAAGATTAAAAAAGCTCAAAAACGTCTGTTTTGCTAAAATAAGCATTTTCAAGCATTTTAGATATTTGAAATCGTTTTAAATAGAAGAAATATTAATAAAACGAAAAAAAAATTCGTCATTTTATGCTGTTTTACGCGTTAAACGCAGATTAAAGCTCAAAACGTGCTGTTTTGCTAAATAAGCATTTTCAAGCATTTTAGATCGTTGAAATCGTTCAAATAGACAATATTAATAAAAAAAACGAATAAATAAAAATTTCGTCGTTTTATGCTTTTTTTCGCTTTAAAAACGCAGAATAAAGCTCAAAACGTGCTGTTTTGCAAAAAATAAGCATTTTCAAGCTTTTTTGATCGGGGAAATCGTTCAAATAAAAGCAATATTAATAAAAAACGAAAAATTTAAAATTCGTCGTTTTTATGCTGTTTTCGCTAAAACGCAGATTAAGCTCAAACGTGCTGTTTTCTAAAATAAGCATTTTCAGCATTTTAGAATCGTTGAAATCGTTTAAAGGTAAAAAATTTAAAAACGAATAATAAAAACGTCATTTTATGCTGTTTTACGCGTTAAAAAGCAGAATAAAGCTCAAACGTGTGTTTTGTAAATAAGCATTTTCAAGCATTTTAGATCGTTGAAATCGTTCAATAGACGCAATATTAATAAAAACGAATAATAAAAATTCGTAGTTTTTATGCTGTTTTACGCTTAAACGCAGAATAAAGCTCAAAACGTGCGTTTTGCTAAAATAAGCATTTTCGCATTTTAGATCGTTGAAATCGTTAAAAAGACGCAATATTAATAAAAACGAAAAATTTAAATTTTTCGTCTTTTTATGTGTTTTACGCGTTAAAACGCAGAAAAAAAGCTCAAAACTGTGTTTTGCTAAAATAACTTTTCAAGCATTTTAGATCTTGAAATCGTTCAAATAGGAATATTAATAAAAAAAAAAATTAAAAATTCGTCTTTTTTATGCTGTTTACGCTTTAAAAACGAAATTAAAAGCTAAAACGTGCTTTTTTGCTAAAATAAGCATTTTCGCATTTTAGATCGTTGAAGGTTCAAATAAAAGCAAAAAATAAAAAAAAATTTTTTTTTTTTTTTTTTAAAAAGGATTAAAGCTCAAACTGCTGTTTTCTAAAAAACAAGCATTTTAGTCGTTAAACCGTTCAAAAAAAAATAAAAAAAAAAAAAAATTTTCGTTTTTTGTTTTTTAAAAAGGTTTTTCCAAAAGGGCTGTTTTGCTAAAATAACTTTTAAAGCATTTGGTTTGGTTTTTTAAAAAGAAAAAATAAAAAAATTTAAAAAAAAATTTTTTTATTTTTTTACGCGTTAAAACCGAAAAAAAATTTTTTTTAAAAAAAATGCTTTTAAGCTTTTAGCGTTAAACAAAAAAAAAAAATTTTTTAAAAAAAAAATAAAAATTTTTTTTATTTTTATTAAAAGCAATTAAAAAAAAGGGTTTTTTAAAATAAGCATTTTAAGCTTTTAGGCGTTAAACAAAAAAAAATTTTTTTCCAAAAAAAATTTTGTTTTTTTTGCTTTTAGCAAAACCGAATAAAACCCCGTCTTTTTAAAAATGCTTTTAAGTTTTTAACCCCTTTAAAAAAAACGAATTTTAAAAAAAAAAAAAATTGTCTTTTTTATGTTTTTACGCTTAAAAAACCAAAAAAAAATTTTTTTTTTAAAAATAAGTTTTTAAGCATTTTAGCTTAAATCTTCCCAAATAAAGAAATTAAAAAAAAACGTTAAAAAAAATTCGTCTTTTTTAGGGTTTTTATTAAAACGAATTAAAAAAACGTGTTTTTGTTTAAAAAACTTTTTCGCTTTTAACTTAAATCGTTTTTTAAAATATTTTTAAAAAAAAATTTTAAAAATTTCTTTTTTTTTATTAAAACGAATTTAAATAAAACCTGTTTTGCTTGTTTTCAACTTTTAACTTAAACGTTCTAAAAAATTAAAAAAAAAAGAATTAAAAATTTCGTCTTTTATTTTTTTAAAAAACGCAAAAAAAATCCGTTTTTTGTTAAAAAAGTTTTTCCCATTTTAACCTAAATCGTTAAAAAAACCAAAAAAAAAAAATAATAAAATTTTCCTTTTTATTTTTTTTTTACCAAAACCCAAAATAAATTTCCGTTTTTTTTGTTTAAAAAAGTTTTTAAGTTTTTTAACTTAAATCGTTCAAAAGAAATTTAATAAAAACGCAAAAAAAATTTTTTTTTATTTTTTCGCGTTAAACGAAAAAAGCTAAAAGGGCTTTTTTGCAAAAAAAGTTTTTTTAAAAATTTTTAGATTTAAACTTAAATGGAATTTAAAAACGAATAATAAAATTTCGTCGTTTTTATGCTGTTTACGCGTTAAAACGCAGATTAAAGCTCAGGAACGTGCTGTTTTGCTAAAATAAGCATTTTCAGCATTTTGATCGTTGAAATCGGTCAAATAAAACAATATTAATAAAAACGAATAATAAAAAAATTCGTCGTTTTTATGCTGTTTACGCGTTAAAACGCAGATTAAAGCTCAAAACGTGCTGTTTTTGCTAAAATAAAACATTTTCAAGCATTTTAGATCGATTGAAATCGTTCAAATAGACGCAATATTATTAAAAACGAATAATAAAAAATTTCGTCGTTTTATGCTGTTTTACGCGTTAAAACGCAGATTAAAACTCAAAACGATGCTGTTTGCTAAAATAAACATTTTCAAACATTTTAGATCGTTGAAATCGTTCAAATAGAAGCAATATTAATAAAAAAACGAATAATAAAAAATTTCGTCGTTTTATGTTGTTTACGCGTTAAAACGCAGATTAAACTCAAAACATGCTGTTTGCTAAAATAAACATTTTCAAACATTTTAGATATTTGAAATCGTTTTAAATAAGCAATATTAATAAAAAACGAATAATAAAAATTCGTCATTTTATACTTTGTTTACGCGTTAAACGCAGATTAAGCTCAAAACGTGCTGTTTTTGCTAAAATAAGCATTTTTCAAGCATTTTTAGATCGTTGAAATCACACGTTCAAATAGACGCAATATTAATAAAAACAGATAATAAAAATTTCGTCGTTTTTTATGCTGTTTTACGCGTTAAAACGCAGAATAAAGCTCAAAACGTGCTGTTTTGCTAAAAATAAGCATTTTCAAGCATTTTAGATCGTTGAAATCATTTCCAAATGCGGCAATAGTAATAAAAACGAATAATAAAAATTCGTCGTTTTTTATGCTGTTTTACGCGTTAAAACGCGGTTAAAAGCTCAAAACGTGCTGTTTTGCTAAAATAACATTTTCAGCGTTTTAGATCGTTGAAATCGTTTAAATAGAAACAGTATTAATAAAAACAGATAATAAAAAATTCGTCATTTTTTATATGACTTACGCGTTAAACGCGAATAAAGCTCAAAACGATGCTGTTTTGCAAAAATAAGCATTTTCAAAGCATTTTTAGATCGTTGAAATCACGTTCCAAATAGGCACTTAATATTAAGCAAAACGAATAATAAAATTTCGTAGTTTTTATGCTGTTTTACGCGTTAAACGCAGAATAAAGCTCAAAACGTGCTGTTTTTGCTGAAATAAGCGTTTTCAAGCATTTTTAGTCGTTGAAATCACGTTCAAATAGACGCAATATTAATAAAAAAACGAATAATAAAAAATTTCGTCGTTTTATGCTGTTTTACGCGTTGAAACGCAGATTAAAAAGCTCAAAACGTGCTGTTTTGCTAAAATAAGCATTTTCAAGCATTTTAGATCGTTGAAATCGTTCAAATAGACGCAATATTAAAAAAAACAAAATAAAAAAAATTTCGTCGTTTTATGCTGTTTTACGCGTTAAAACGCAGAATAAAGCTCAAAACGTGCTTTTTTTGCTAAAATAAGCATTTTCAAAAGCATTTTAGATCGTTGAAATCGTTCAAATGGGAAGCAATATTAAAAAAAACGAATAAAAAAAAAATTCGTCGTTTTTATGCTGTTTTACGCTTTAAAAACCAGATTAAAATAAAACGTTTTTTGCTAAAAAATAAGCTTTTTCAAGCTTTTTTAAAGATCGTTGAAATCGTTTAAAAAAAGAAGCAATATTAATAAAAAACGAATAATAAAAATTCGTCTTTTTTAAATGCTTTTTTTACCCCAAAAACGCAGTTTAAAAAACTCAAAACGTGCTGTTTTGCTAAAATAAACATTTTCAAGCATTTTAGATCGTTGAAATCGTTCAAATGGGCAATAAAAATAAAAACGAATAATAAAATTTCGTCGTTTTATGCTGTTTTACGCGTTAAAACGCAGAATAAGCTCAAAACGTGCTGTTTTGCTAAAATAAGCATTTTCAAGCATTTTAGATCGTTGAAATCGTTCAAAATAGTCGCAATATTAATAAAAACGAATAATAAAAATTCGTCGTTTTATGCTGTTTACGCGTTAAAACGCAATTAAAACTCAAAACGTGCTGTTTTATAAAATAAGCATTTCAAGCATTTTAGATCACGTTGAAGTCGTTCAAATAGAAGCAATATTAATAAAACAGATAATAAAAATTTCGTCGTTTTTATGCTGTTTTACGCGTTAAAACGCAGATTAAAACTCAAAAGCATTGCTGTTTTGCTAAAATAAGCATTTTCAAGCATTTTAGATCGTTGAAATCGTTTTAAATGAAGCAGCCAGTAATAAAAACGAATATTAAAAATTCGTCATTTTTATGCTGTTTTACGCGTTAAAACGCAGATTAAAAGCTCAAAACGTGCTGTTTGCTAAAATAAGCATTTTAAGCATTTTAGATCGTTGAAATCGTTCAAATAGAAGCAATATTAATAAAACGAATAATAAAAATTCGTCGTTTTTTATGCTGTTTTTGCGTTAAACGCAGATTAAAACTCAAAAACGTGCTGTTGTTTTAGCACAAAATAAGCATTTTCAAGCATTTTAGATCGTTGAAATCGTTCAAATAAGTAATATTAATAAAAACGGAATAACAAAAATTTCAAGTCGTTTTTTATGCTGTTTTACGCGTTAAAACGCAGGTGCAAAACTCAAAACGTGCTGTTTTGCTAAAATAGCTTTTCAAGCATTTTTAGATCGTTGAAATCGTTCAAATAGACGCAATATTAATAAAAACGAAGATAATAAAAATTTCGTGGTTTTTATGTACGCGCGTCAAAAACGCAGATTAAGGCTCAAAACGTGCTGTTTTGCTAAAATAAAAGCATTTCAAACGTACAGATCGTTGAAATCGTTCAAATAGAAACAATATTAATAAAAACGAATAATAAAAAAATTCGTCGTTTTATGCTGTTTACGCGTTAAAACGCAGATTAAAACTCAAAACGTGCTGTTTTGCTAAAATAAGCATTTTCAAGCATTTTAGGTCGTTGAAATCGTTCAAATAGACGCAATAAAATAAAAACGAATAATAAAAATTTTACGTCGTTTTATCCTGTTTTTAAACGCGTTAAAACCGCAGAATAAAGCTCAAAACGTGCTGCTTTGCTAAAATAAAGCATTTTCAAGCATTTTAGATCGTTGAAATCGTTCAAATAGACGCAATATTGGCACGAATAATAAGAAATTTCGTCGTTTTATGCTGTTTTACGCGTTTAAACGCAGATTAAGCTCAAAACGTGCTGTTTTGCACAAATAAACATTTTCAAGCATTTTTATATCGTTGAAATCGTTCAAATAGACGCAATAAAATAAAAACGAATAATAAAAATTTCGTCGTTTTTATGCTGTTTTTACGCGTTAAAACACAGAATAAAACTCAAAAACGATATGTTTTGCTAAAATAAAGCATTTCAAAGCATTTTAGATCGGTGAAATCGTTTAAATAGAAGCAATCTTAATAAAATCGAATAATAAAAGTTGTCATTTTATGCTGTTTTGCGCGTTAAAACGCAGATTAAAGCTCAAAACGTGCTGTTTTGCTAAACCATTTTCAAGCATTTTAGATCGTTGAAATCGTTCAAATAGACGCAATATTAATAAAAAACGAATAATAAAAAATTCGTAGTTTTTTATGCTGTTTTACGCGTTAAAACGCGGGAATAAGAAATCAAAACGATGCTGTTTGCTTAAAATAACATTTTCAAACATTTTAGATCGTTGAAATCATTCAAATAGACGCAATAGTAATAAGAAACGAATAATAAAAATTTCGTTGTTTTATGCTGTTTTACGCGTTAAAACGCTGATTAAAGCTCCAAAACGTGGTGTTTTGCTAAAATAAGCATTTTCAAGCATTTTTAGATCGTTGAAATCTCGTTCAAATAGACGCAATATTAATAAAAAACGAATAATAAAAAATTCGTCGTTATTATGTGCTGTTTTACGCGTTAAAACGCAGAATAAAACTCAAAACGTGCTGTTTTGCTAAAATAAGCATTTTCAAGCATTGCAGATCGTTGAAATCGTTCAAATAGAAGCAATATTAACAAAACGAATATTAAAATTCGTCCAGCACATGCTGTTTTACGCGTTAAACGCAGATTAAAACTCAAAACGTGCTGTTTTGCTAAAATAAGCATTTTCAAGCATTTTAGATCGTTGAAATCACGTTTTAAATTGAAGCAATATTAATAAAACCGAATAATAAAAAATTCGTCATTTTATGCTGTTTTACGCGTTAAAACGCAGATTAAAGCTCAAAACGTGCTGTTTTTGCTAAAATAAGCATTTTCAAGCATTTTAGATCGTTAAAATCGTCCAAATAGACGCAATATTAATAAAAACGAATAAAAAATTTCGTCGTTTTATGCGTTTTACGCGTTAAAACGCAGAATAAAACTCAAAACGTGCTGTTTTGCTAAAATAAGCATTTTCAAGCATTTTAGATCGTTGAAATCGTTCAAATAGAAGCAATATTAATAAAAACGAATAATAAAAATTCGTCGTTTTTATGCTGTTGCCTACGCTTTAAAAAAAATTAATAAAAACGTGTTTTTGTTTTTAAAAAAGTTTTTAAGCATAAAGCCCCAAAATCGTTTCAAATAAAGCATTTAAAAATTTAAATTTAAATTCCTAAAGCTTTTATTAAAACGAAAATAAAAACCCCGTGCTTTTTAGCTAAATACTTTCAAGCTTTTTAAAGATCAAATCGTTTAAAAAAATTTAAAAGAATTAAATTTTCGTTAAAAAGGACGCTTAAAAAAAAAAAAAATAAAATTTGCTTTTTTGTTTTTAAAGTTTTTAAAAGAAAGACTTAAACTTCAAAAGGCTGTTTTAAAAAAGTTTTTAAAAAAAATTTTTGTCGTTAAATGTTTAGCTTAAAAAAAAAATTAATTAAAACGTGTTTTTGTTTAAAGCTTAAAAGCATTAAAGTCAAAACTTTCTTTGCCAAAAATAAAAAAAACAATTTTAATTTTCGTTTTATGCGTTTAACGTTAAAAACGAAATAAAACTCAGCTGTTTTGTTTAATAAGCTTTTTAAGCATTTAATGCTGAAATCTTTCAAATGAAGCTTTTAAAAAAACAAATTTAAAAAACGTTTAGTTTTTAAAAAACGATTTAAAAGGCTTTTTGAAAAAATAAGCTTTTCCATTTTAACTTAAAACGTTTAAAAAAGAAATTTAATAAAACGAATAAAAAAACCCTTTTTTAAAAAAACGTTTATTAAAAACGCGTTAAAAGCTAAACGGC
>NW_027048180.1:0-10603 GCF_025399875.1 Dalotia coriaria | reverse complement strand
CTTAAAAAAATATTAATGCAAAACGCAATAGATTTAACGATCGTTGAAATCGTTCAATAGACGCAATTAATAAAAACGAATAAAATCGTCGTTTTATGCTGTTTTACCGTTAAAACGCAGATTACAGCTCAAAACGTGCTGTTTTGCTAAAATAAGCATTTCAAGCATTTTAGACGTGAAATCGTTCAAATAAAGCAATAATAAAACGAATAATAAAATTTCGTCCTTTTATGCTTTACGCGTTAAAACGCAGATTAAACTCAAAACGGCTGTTTTGCTACAAAATAAGCATTTTCAAGCATTTTAGATCGTTGAAATAGTTTAAATAGAAGCAATATTAATAAAAACGAATAATAAAAATTCGTCATTTTTATGCTGTTTTACGCGTTAAAACGCAGATTAAAGCTCAAAACGTGCTGTTTTGCTAAAATAAGCATTTTCAAGCATTTTAGATCGTTGAAATCGTTCAAATAGACGCAATATTAATAAAACGAATAATAAAAATTCGTCGTTTTTATGCTGTTTTACGCGTTAAAACGCAGAATAAAAGCTCAAAACGTGCTGTTTTGCTAAAATAAGCATTTTCAAGCATTTTAGATCGTTGAAATCGTTCAAATAGAAGCAATATTAATAAAA
Organism: Dalotia coriaria; assembly: GCF_025399875.1. Classification (NCBI taxonomy): domain Eukaryota; kingdom Metazoa; phylum Arthropoda; class Insecta; order Coleoptera; family Staphylinidae; genus Dalotia; species Dalotia coriaria. The sequence goes on along the minus strand of NW_027048180.1, from coordinate 9,967 downwards.
ACAAATAATAAAATTCGTCGTTTTTATGCTGTTTTACGCGTTAAAACGCAGATTAAAACTCAAAACGTGCTGTTTTGCTAAAATAAGCATTTTCAAGCATTTTAGATCGTTGAAATCGTTCAAATAGGACGCAATATTAATAAAAACGAATAATAAAAATTCGTCGTTTTATGCTGTTTTACGCGTTAAAACGCAGACTAAAGCTCAAACGTGCTGTTTTGCTAAAATAAGCATTTTCAAGCATTTTAGATCGTTGAAATCGTTCAAATAGACAATAATTAATAAAAAGAATAATAAAAATTCGTCGTTTTATGCTGTTTTACGCGTTAAAACGCAGATTAAAACTCAAAACGTGCTGTTTTGCTAAAATAAAGCATTTTCAAGCATTTTAGATCGTTGAAATCGTTCAAATAGAAGCAATATTAATAAAAACGAATAATAAAAAATTCGTCGTTTTATACTGTTTTAGGCGTTAAAACGCAGTAAAGCTCAAAACGTGCTGTTTTGCTAAAATAAGCATTTTCAAGCATTTTAGATCGTTGAAATCGTTCAAATAGAGCAATATTAATAAAACGAATAATAAATATTTCGTCGTTTTTATGCCGTTTTACGCGTTAAAACGCAGAATAAAGCTCAAAACGCTGGCGCCTTGCTAAAATAAGCATTTTCAAGCATTTTAGATCGCTGGAAATCGTTCAACAGACGCACATTAATAAAAAACGTAAATAGCTGTACCCCGTCGTTTTTATGCTGTTTTACGCTAAAACGCAGATAAAAGCTCAAAATGCGCTGTTTTGCCAAACGCTACTACATTTAGATCGCTGGAAATCGTTCAAATTCAGACGCACATTAACAAAACGAATAATAAAAATTCGTCGTTTTTATGCCGTTTTACGCGTTAAAACGCAGAATAAAGCTCAAAAACGTGCGCCGTTTTGCTAAATAAGCATTTCTTCTGCCATTTTAGATCGTTGAAACCGTTCAAACAAAATGCAATAAAATAAAAACGAATAATAAAAATTTCGTCGTTTTATGCTGTTTTACGCGTTAAAACGCAGAATAAAGCTCAAAACGTGCTGTTTTGCTAAAAATAAGCATTTTAGATCGCTGGAAATCGTTTTAAATATGGCTTTCAATATTAATAAAAACGAATAATAAAAAATTTTAATATTTTATGCTGTTTACGCGTTAAACGCAGATTAAAGCGCCTCAAAACGTACGGTTTCGCAAAACAAGCGATTTTCAAAGCATTTTAGACGCTGAAAATCGTTCAACAGACGCTACATTAATAAAAACGAATAATGTTTCGTCGACTTTATTGCCTACGCGTTAAAACGCGGAATAAAGCCTAAAAACGTGTTTTGCCATAAAATAAGCATTTTCAAGCATTTTAGATCGGTGAAACGTTCAACAGAGATGTTAATAATAAAAACGAATAATAAAAATCTGTCGTTTTATGCTGTTTTACGTTAAAAAACGCAGGATTAAAGCTCGTAACGTGCTGTTTCGCATAAATAAGCATTTTCGCATTGACCGTTGAAATCGTTCAAATAGAAGCAATATTAAAAAACGAATAATAAAAAATTTTCGTCGTTTTATGTTGTTTTACGCGTTAAACGCAGATTAAAGCTCAAAAACGTGCTGTTTTGCTAAAATAAAGTTACGCCATTTTAGATCGGTGAAATCGTTCAACAGACGCGCAATATTAATAAAAACCAACAATAAAAATTCGTCGTTTTTGCGTTTACGCGTTAAAAACGCAGATTAAAGCTCAAAACGTGCTGTTTTGCTGCTAAAATAAGCATTTTCGCTGTTTTAGATCGTTGAAATCGTTCAACAGAAGCAATATTAATAAAACGCACACAAAAATTCGTCGTTTTATGTTTTACGCGTTAAAACGCAGATTAAAGCTCAAAACGTGCTTTCGTTTTGCTAAAATAAAGCATTTTCAAGCATTTTAGATCATAAACTGCCCAAATAGACGCAATATTAATAAAAAATCTAATACAAAAAATTCGTCGTTTTATGCTGTTTTACGTTAAAACGCAGATTAAAGCTCTCAAACGCGCTGTTTTGCTAAAATAAGCATTTTCAAGCATTTTAGATCGTTGAAACGTTCAAATAGAAGCAATATTAATAAAAACGAATAATAAAAAATTCGTCGTTTTATGCTGTTTTACGCGTTAAAAACGCAGATTAAAGCTCAAACGTGCTGTTTTTGCTAAAATAAGCATTTTCAAGCATTTTAGATCGGTGAAATCGTTCAAATGGAAGCAATATTAATAAAAAACCAATAATAAAAATTCGTCGTTTTTATGCTGTTTTACGCGTTAAAAACGCGGCGATTAAAGTTCAAAACGTCCTGCTAAAATAAGCACAAGCATTTTAGATCGTTGAACCGTTCAACAGACGCGCAATATTAATAAAACGAATACCAAAAATCGTCGTTTTATGTTGCTTTACGCGTTAAAACGCGGTGATTAAAGCCCAAACGTGCTGTTTAAGTACGCGACGATCGTTGAAATCGTTCAAATAGAAGTAATATTAATAAAAACGAAATAATAAAAAATCTGTCGTTTTATGCTGTTTACGCTAAAACGCAGCTTAAAAGTTCAAAACGTGCTGTTTGCTAAAATAAGCATTAAGCATTTTAGATCGTTGAAATCGTTCAAATAGACGCAATATTAATAAAAACGAATAATAAAAATTTCTACCGTTTTATAAGCTACTTTATGCGTTAAAAACGTTGATTAAAGCTCAAACGTGCTGTTTTGATAAAAATAAGCATTTTCAAGCATTTTAGATCGCTGGAATCGTTCAATAGACGCAATATTAATAAAAAACGAATAATAAAAATTCGTCGTTTTATGCTGTTTACTGCGTTAAAACGCAGACAGCCCAAACGTGCCGCTTTGCTAAAATAAGCATTTTCACATTTTAGATCGCTGGAACTGCCCTTATGAAGCTAAATATTAATAAAACGAATAATAAAAATTCGTCCTTTTTATGCTGTTTTACGCGTTGTAAAACGTGCGCAGATTGTAAAAGCTCAAACGTGCTGTTTTGCTACAAGCATTTTCAAGCATTTTAGATCGCCAGCAGTTTAAATAGAAGCTAATATTAATAAAAACGAATAATAAAAAATTCGTCATTTTATGCTGTTTTACGCGCTAAAAACGCAGACAAAAGCTCAAACGTGCTGTTTTGCTAAAATAGCTACTTTTCGCCATTTTAGATCGCTGAAACGTTCAACAGACGCAACATTAATAAAACGAATAATAAAAATTTCTGCCGTTTTATGTTGTTTTACGCGTTAAAACGCAGAATAAAGCTCAAAACGCGTTTTTGCTAAAATAAGCATTTTCAAGCATTTTGTGATCGTTGAAATCGTTCAAATAGAAGCAATATTAATAAAAACAAATAATAAAAATTCGTCGTTTTATGCTGTTTTACGCGTTAAAACGCAGATTGCGCTCAAAATGTGCTGTTTTGCTAAATGCTACTTTTCAAGCATTTTAGATCGCTGAAACGTTCAACAGACGCAATATTAATAAAAACGAATAATAAAAAATTCTCGTCGTTTTATGCTGTTTTACGCGTTAAAACGCAGAATAAAGCTCAAAACGTGCCGTTTGCTGCTAAAGCATTTTCTGCCATTTTAGATCGCTGAAATCGTTCAACAGACGCAATATTAATAAAACGAATAACAAAAATTTCGTCGTTTTTATGCTGTTTCGCGCGTTAAAACGCAGATAAAAGTCAAAATGTGCTGTTTTGCTAAAATAAGCATTTTCAGCATTTAGATCGCTGAAATCGTTCAACAGACGCAATATTAATAAAAACGAATAATAAAAATTCGTCGTTTATGCTGTTTTACGCGTTAAAACGCAGATTGAAGCTCAAACGTGCTGTTTTGCTAAAATAAGCATTTTCAAGCATTTTAGATCGCTGAAATCGTTCAACAGACGCACAAAAATAAAACGAATAATAAAAAATTTCGTCGTTTTTATGCTGTTTTTACGCGTTAAAACGTGAATAAAGCTCAAAACGCTGTTTTGCTAAATAAGCATTTAGATCGCTGGAAATCGCTTTAAATAGCTGTTATTAATAAAACGAATACTAAAAATTTATTATTTTATGCTGTTTTACGCGTTAAAAACGCAGATTAAAGCTCAAAACGTACTGTTTGCTAAAATAAGCATTTTCAAGACGATCGTTGAAATGTTCAAATAGACGGTTATTAATAAAAACGGAATAAAAGTTTTGCCGACTTTATGCTGCTCTGGCCGCTAAAACGCAGAATAAAGCTCAAAATCGCGCTGTTTTGCTAAAATACATTTTCAAGCATTTTAGACGGTGAAATCGTTCAAATAGACGCACATTAATAAAAAACGAATAATAAAAATCTGTCGTTTTATGCTGTTTTGTCAAACGTTAAACGTGCAGATTGCGCCTTCAAAACGTGCTGTTTGCTAAAAATAAGCATTTTCGCTATTTAGACGTTGAACCGTTCAACAGAAGCAATATTAATAAAACGAATAATAAAAATTCGTCGTTTTTATGCTGTTTTACGCGTTAAACGCAGATTAAAAGCTCAAAACGTGCTGTTTTTGCTAAAATAAGCATTTCAAGCATTTTAGATCGGTGAAATCGTTCAAATAGACGCAATATTAATAAAAAACGAATAACAAAAAATTCGTCGTTTTTATGCTGTTTTACGCGTTAAAACGCAGATTAAAGCTCAAAAACGTGCTGTTTTGCTAAAATAAGCATTTTCGCTGTTTAGATCGTTGAAATCGTTCAAATAGAAGCAATATTAATAAAAACGAATAATAAAAAATTCGTCGTTTTTATGCTGTTTTACGCGTTAAAACGCAGATGTGCTCAAAACGTGCTGTTTTGCTAAACAAGTATTTTCTGCCATTTTAGATCGGTGAAATCGTTCAAAATAGACAATATTAACAAAACGAAATAAATAAAAATTCGTCGTTTTTATGCTGTTTTACGCGTTAAACGCAGATTAAAGTTCTGAAACGCCAGTTTTGCTAAAATAAAGGCTTTTCAAGCATTTTAGATCGCTTTAAACGTCTAAATAGAAGCATTAATAAAAAAACGAATAATAATAAAAAATTCGTCGTTTTTATGCTGTTTTACGCGTTAAACGCAGATTAAAGCTCAAAACGTGCTGTTTTGCTAAAATAAGCATTTCAAAGCATTTTAGATCGGTGAAATCGTTCAAATATAGCCACATTAATAAAACCAATAATAAAAATTCGTCGTTTCTTATGCTGTTTTACGCGTTAAACCCAGATTAAAAGCTCAAACGTCCCGCTATGCAAAATAAGCATTTTCTGCCATTTTAGATCGTTGAACCGTTCAAATAGACGCAATATTAATAAAAACGAATAATAAAAATCGCCGTTTTATGCTGTTTACGCGTTAAAAACGCAGATTAAAGCTCAAAACGCTGTTTGCTGTAAATAAGCATTTTCAAGCATTTTAGATCGTTGAAATCGTTCAAATAGAAGCAATATTAATAAAAACGAATAATAAAAATTCGTCGTTTTTATGCTGTTTTACGTTAAACGCAGCTAAAGCTCAAAACGTGCTGTTTTGGCTAAAATAAGCATTTTCAAGCATTTTTAGATCGTTGAAATCGTTCAAATAGACGCAATATTAATAAAAAACGAATAATGTACCCCGTCGTTTTGGCGCTGTTTTATGCGTTAAAACGCTGATTGCTTCCAAAACGTGCTGTTTTGCTATAAATAAGCATTTTCAAGCATTTGCATCGTTGAAATCGTTCAAATAGACGCATACACAAAAAAAACGAATAATAAAAAATTCGTCGTTTTTATGCTGTTTTACGCGTTAAAAACGCAGATTACAGCCTCAAAACGTGCCGTTTTGCTAAAATAAAGCATTTTCAAGCATTTTAGATCAAGCTGGAAATCGTTCAAATAGAAGCAAATATTTAATAAAAAACGAATACGCGCACCGTCCTTTATGCTGTTTACGCGTTAAAATCGCAGATTAAAGCTCAAACGTGCTGTTTTGCTAAAATAAGCATTTTCGCCATTTTAGATCGTTGAAATAGTTTAAATAGAAGCAACATTAATAAAAAACGAATAATGCACCCGTCATTTTATTGATGTTTACGCGTTAAAAAACGCAGATTAAAGCTCAAAACGCTGTTTTGCTAAAATAAGCATTTTCAAGCATTTTAGATCGTTGGAAATCGTTCAAATAGACGCAATATTAATAAAACAACAATGTACCTTCGCCTGTTTTATGCTGTTTACGCGTTAAAACGCAGAATAAAGCTCAAACGCGCTGTTTTGCTAAAATAAGCATTTTCTTAAGCATTTTGTGATCGCTGGAAATCGTTCAACAGAAGCAATATTAATAATAAAACAAATAATAAAAATTCGTCGTTTTTATGCTGTTTACGCGTTAAACGCAGATTGCGCTCAAACGTGCTGTTTTACAAAATAAGCATTTTCAAGACGGTGATCGCTGAAATCGTTCCAAATAGACGCAATATTAATAAAAAACGAATAATAAAAATCTGTCGTTTTATGCTGTTTTACGCGTTAAACGCAGACTAAAGCTCAAACGTGCTGTTTTGCTAAAATAAGCATTTTCTCAAGCATTTTAGATCGTTGAAATCGTTCAAATAGAAGCAATATTAATAAAAACGAATAATAAAAAATTCGTCGTTTTATGCTGGTTTTACGCGTTAAAACGCAGATTAAAAGCCTCGCAAACGTGCTGTTTTGCTAAAATAAGCATTTTCAAGCATTTTAGATCGTTGAAATCGTTCAAATAGACGCAATATTAATAAAAACGAATAATAAAATTCGTCGTTTTATGCTGTTTTACGCGTTAAAACGCAGATTAAAGCTCAAAACGTGCTGTTTTGCTAAAATAATCATTTTCAAGCATTTTAGATCGTTGAAATCGTTCAAATAGAAGCAATATTAATAAAAACGAATAATAAAAATTTCGTCGCTTTTATGCTGTTTACTCGTTAAAACGCAGATTAAAGCTCAAAACGTGCTGTTTTGCTAAAATAAGCATTTTCGCATTTTAGATCGTTGAAATCGTTCAAATAGAAGCAATATTAATAAAAACGAATAATAAAAATTCGTCGTTTTATGCTGTTTTACGCGTTAAAACGCAGATTAAAGTTGTAAATCTTTAAAGAAAAAAAAGTAAAAACCCAAACTTTTTGCAAAAAAGCTTTTTAAGCATTTTAAGGAAAAAAATAAAATAAATTTAATGTTAAAAAATTGTTTTAAATTTTTTTAAAACCTTAAGCTAAAGGGTTTTTAAAAAACAAATTTAAAATTTTAAAAAAATTTTTTTTTTAGATTTAATAAAAACGAATAAAAAAAAATTCGTCGTTTTATGCTGTTTTACGCGTTAAAACGCAGATTAAAGCTCAAAACGTGCTGTTTTGCTAAAATAAGCATTTTCAAGCATTTTAGATCGTTGAAATCGTTCAAATAGACGCAATATTAATAAAACGAATAATAAAAACTTCGTCATTTTTATGCTGTTTTACGCGTTATAACGCAGTTTAAAAAGCCCCAAAACGTGCTGTTTTGCTAAAAATAAGCTTTTTTCAAGCTTTTTCGTTGAAATCGTTAAAATTACGCTTTATTAAAAAAAAAAACGAATAAAAAAAATTACGTCGTTTTTAAAAGGTTTTACGCGTTAAAACGCGAAAAAAAGCTAAAAAACGTGCTGTTTTGCAAAAAATAAGCATTTTCAAGCATTTTAGACGTTAAAACCGTTCAAATAGAAGCAATTTTAAAAAAAAACAATAATAAAAAATTCGTCTTTTTTATGCTTTTTTACGGGGTTAAAAAACGCAGATTAAAAGCTCAAAACGTGCTTTTTTTGGAAAATAAGCATTTTCAAGCTTTTTTGGATCGTTAAAATCGTTCAAATAGAGGGAAATTTTTAAAAAAAAACGAATAAAAAAAATTCGTCTTTTTTATGTTTTTTTACGCGTTAAAACGCAGTTTAAAGCCCCAAAACGTCGTTTTGCTAAAAAAAGTTTTCGCATTTTAGATCTTTGGGAAATCGTTCAAAAAAAGGGCCAATTTAAAAAAAACGAAAAATTTAAAAATCGTCTTTTTTCCCCGTTTTACGCGTTAAAAGGGCAGATTAAAGCCTTCAAAGGGCTGTTTTCAAAAATAAGCATTTTCAAGCTTTTTTTAGATCTTTGGGAAATCGTTCAAATAGACGCAAATATTAATAAAAAACCCAATTAAAAAAATTTCGTCGTTTTATGCTTTTTTTCCGCGTTAAAACGTTGTTTAAAAAGCTAAAAAGGGCTGTTTTGTTTAAAATAAGCATTTTCAAGCTTTTTATATCGTTAAAATCGTTCAAAAGAGGCAATATTAATAAAAACGAATAAAAAAAAATTCGTCTTTTTGTTGTTTTACGCTTTAAAAAACGAGTTTAAAAAGCTAAAAAGGGCTGTTTTTGCAAAAATAAGCATTTTCGCATTTTAGGTCGTTGAAATAAATTTTAAATAGAAGCAATATTAATAAAAACGAAAAAAAAAAAATTCGTCTTTTTTATTTATTTTACGCGTTAAAACGCAGATTAAAGCTAAAAAAGGGCTGTTTTGCAAAAAATAAGTTTTTTTCAAGCATTTTAGACGGGGAAATCGTTCAAATAGACGCAATATTAAAAAAAAAAGCGAAAAAAAAAAATTCGTCGTTTTATGCTGTTTTACGCGTTAAAACGCGGGTTTAAAAGCTAAAAACGGCTGGCTAAAATAAGCATTTTCGTTTTAGGACGTTAAAACGCCCAAATGGGAAGGGGTTTAAAAAAAAACGAATAAAAAAAACGCCGTTTTTATGTTTTTTTCCTTTTAAAAACGCAGATTAAAGTCAAAGGGCCTTTTTTTCCCAAAATAAGCTTTTTTCAAGCATTTTAGATCGTTGAAATCGTTCAAATAGAAGCAATTTTAAAAAAAACCCAAAAAATTTAAAATTTCGTCCTTTTATGCGTTTTACGCGAAAACGCAGATTAAAGCTAAAAACGTGTTTTCCCCAAAATAAGATTTTCAAGAATTTTGGGATCGTTAAAATTTGTTCAAATGACGAATATTAAAAAAAAACGAATAAAAAAAATTTCGTCGTTTTTTTTTTTTTCCGAAAAAAAACCAAAACCCTTTTTAAGCATTTTCAAGCTTTTAGACCCTTAAATCGTTAAATAAAAATATTAAAAAAAAAATAAAAAAATTGTTTTAGCTTTTTTACGCGTTAAAACCAAAAAAGTCAAAAAGCTTTTTAAAAAAGCATTTTAATTTTTAACGTTAAAATGTTAAAAAACGAATAAAAAAAAACTTTTTTTCGCTTTTTAGGTTTTGCTTAAAAGCTGTTGGCTAAAACCCCTTTGTTTTAAAAAAATTTTTTTTAAGCATTTTAAGGGAATTTAAAAAAACCTTTAAAAAAAAAAAAAACGCTTTTTAGCTGTTTGGGTTAAAAAAAACCAAAAAGGCTTTTGTAAAATAAGCATTTTAACAAATTTGTCTTTAAAAATGGAAAAATAAAAAAAAAAATAAAATTTTTTTTATTTAAAAAAAAATTTTCAAATTTTTTTTAAAAAAGCATTTTCCTTTTTTTAAATCTTTCTAAGCTTTAAATAAAACGAATAAAAAAACGTCTTTTTTATTGTTTTAGCTTAAAACGCGAAAAACTTTAAAATTTTTTAAAAAAAAAGCTTTTTAAGCATTTTAATGCTGTCGTTAAAAGAAGAATAAATAAAAAAAAAAAAAAATTTGCTTTTAGGTTTTTAGCGAAAAAAACCGTTAAAGCCAAAATTTTTTAAAAAAAAATTTTTTTTATTTTTTAAACCGTTAAAAGGAAAATTTTAATAAAAAACGTTTTAATTTTTCCCCTTTTATTTTGTTTTTTAAAATTTAAAAAATTTTAAAAAAAGTTTT